>NW_022589712.1:36672167-36749826 GCF_004348235.1 Phoca vitulina
AAAGAAAGAAAGAAAGAAAGAAAGAAAGAAAGAAAGAAAGAAAGAAAAGAAAGATACATTACATATAAAAGAACAACCATAAGATTAACCACTGAATTTTCAACAAAATAATGGAAAATAAGGGACAGTGGAATGAAATCTTTAGAGCCCTAAAAGAAATTAAAACTGCTCCAAAAAGTCCATGCCCATTGAAAATATCCTTTAAAAATGAAGGTGAATACAATTCAAAACTATAAAACTTCTGAAATAAAAGACAGGGAAAATGTGTGTGACCCTCAGGTTTAGTTATGAGTTTTTTGACATGACACCAGAAGTATAATCCATTAAAAAAATTGAAAAGTTGGACTATTTTAAAATTTAAAACTTCTCTGTGCAAGACACCATTAAGAGACTTTTAAAAAATATGTTTCAGATTGGGAGAAAATATTTACAAATCACATATAAGTGACTTGTAACTAAAATAAACAAAGAATCCAACAATATGAAAACAAGCAACCTAATTAAAAATGGGCAAAGATCTGACTACTTTACCAAAGAATATATAGAGAAAGCAAATAAGTATATGAAAAAATGTACATTATTTTCACTAAAGAATTGCAAATTCAAATAACAATAAGATACCACTACATATCTTCTAGAATAGCTAAAATCCAAAACATTGACAATACCAATTGTTGGAGATACTGACAAATACTACCTCAGTCAGATAATCATGGTTAACAACATCAGTGAAAAGTCATTGTAACAGCATGTTAATGAGTCATGTTAATAGTACATTAATAGTCATGTTAATGACATGATGTGATGAGAATGGCACTTTACCTCTGTGGTCTTCTTTCCAAAAGTTCATAGTCTCTAACCATGAGGGAAATATCAGTTAAAACCAAATTTAAAGGACATTCTACAAAATAACTACCACTCCTCAAAACTATCAAGGACATCAAAAATATGCAAAGTCTGAAAAACTTTCACAGTCTAGAGAAATCTAAGGAGACATGACAACTAAATATAATATGATATCCTGGATGGGGTCCTTGGACAGAAAATGAACATTAGATAAAAGCTAAGTAAATCTGAATAAAATACAGACATTAGAACTAGGATTAGGGGCACCTGGGTGGCTCAGTGGGTTAAGCATCTGCCTTGACTCAGGTCATGATCTCAGGGTCTGGTCTCCAGCTCCCTGCTCAGCAGGGAGTCTGCTTCTCCCTCTCCCTCTGCTCATGCTCTTTCTCTCTCTCTCGAATAAATAAAATATTTTTAAAAATACAGATATTAAATAAATAAAAATGAAGATGCAATAAAGATATTCTTAGAAACAAAGGCTGAAAAAATTCTTCACAGCAGACCTAGGCTAAAGAAATAAAAACTAGGTCTTTCAAGTAAAAGGAAATGATCCCACATAGAAGCAAGAAACTACAGGAAGAACTGAAGTGAATATTTTAATAAGGAAAAAATATTAAAAACTATTGACCTAACCTTCTGTTTTAAGAAGCTAGAGAAAGAACAGCAAAATTAAACTCAAAAAAAGTAAGGGAAAAGAAATAATAACTATAACAGCAAAAGTCAATTAGCTAGAAAATAAGCATACAACAGAAAACAAATCAACAAAACAAAAAACTTAAAAATATTAATATAATATTAGCATTATATATAGTTATATGTTTTATATGTAATAAAAATAATATATACCAATAAAATAATATTAATATATCTTCTTTTTTAACATGTAATGTATTATTTGTTTCAGAGGTACAGGTCTGTGATTCATCAGTCTTACACAATTCACAGTAGGAAGGGAAAAATGGAGGGGGGGAAATTGGAGGGGGAGATGAACCATGAGAGACTATGGACTCTTGAGAAACAAACTGAGGGTTTTAGAAGGGAGGGGCGTGGGGGGATGGGTTAGCCCTGTGATGGGTATTAAGGAGGGCATGTATTGAATGGAGCACTGGGTGTTATACACAAACAATAAATCATGGAACACTACATCAAAAACTAATGATGTAATGTATAGTGACTAATGTAATATAATAAAATAAAATTTAAAAAAATAATATTAATATAATTTATTAAAAACCTAGATAAAGAGAAACTAAGGCAGAAAACACAAATCATCAATATTAACAATAAAAAGGGAGTCTTCACTACAAATGCTGCAGACATTAAAAAGATAATAAAAGATATTATGAACAATTTTATGCTGATAATTTGAAAAATAACAAATTTCTTGAAAAACATAAGCAATCAAAACGTATGTCAGAAATAGAAAATGTCCGGACTCCTAGGTGACTTAGTCAGTTAAGCGTCTGCCTTCGGCTCAGGTCATGATCCCAGGGTCCTGGGATGGAGTCCTGCATTGGGCTCCTTGCTCGGTGGGGAACCTGCCTCTCCCTCTGCCTGCCGCTCCCCCTGCTTGTGTGTGCACTCTCTCTCTCCCTCTCTCTCTCTGACAAATATATAAATAAAAAGCTTTAAAAAAAAATAGAAAATGTGAATAATCCAATATCTACTAAAGAAAATGAATCTGCCATTTTATTTTATTTTATTTTAGAGAGAGAGAGAGAATGAGTGGGGGTTGGGGGGCGAGGAGCAGAGAGAGAGGGAGAAAGAGAATCTTAAGCAGGCTCCATGCCCAGCGCAGAGCCTGACATGGGGTTCAATCCCAACCCTAAGATTATGACCTAAACCAAAATCAACAGTCCAACACTTCATCAACTGAACCACTCAGGCACCCCGAATCTGCCATTTTAAAATTTTCCCACAGAGAAATCTTCAGACCTTGATGACAATGCTGGCAAATGCTTTCAAATATTTAAGAAAAAGATAAAACCATTCTAATATAAAATCTTCCAGAAAAGAGAAAACTTTCCAATTCATTTTACAAGGCCGTAATAACTCTGATAACTAAACCTGATGAGACCGTTATAGGACAGTGAAAGTATAGCCCAATATATTACCAAATTTTATCTAGTAGTATATAAAAAGAAAACATAAAATACCAATAGGAATTTGTGCCAAAGTTGATTGGAAGATTGGTTTAATACTTTAAAAATCAATCATGTTCACAGTTGCCAAAACTTGGAAGCAACCAAGATGTCCCTCAGTAGGTGACTGCATAAATAAACTGTGATACATCCAAATAATAGAATATTATTCAGTGCTAACAGAGATGAGCAATCCAGCCATGAAAGGACATGAAAAAACCTTAAATGCATATTACTAAGTGAAAAAACCCAATCTGAAAAGGCTACATACTATGTGATTCCAACTCTATGACATTCTGGAAAAGGCAAAACTATAAAGACAAGGAAAAAGATCGGTGGTTGCCAGGGTTGAAGATTAAGATATTAAACTTATATCAATAAAATCTATTCCTTAAAAGTCACCAATGACACAGTAAAAACACAAGCCACAGACTAGGAGAAAATTTTTGCAATATATATCTGCCTGCCAGAATAACCATAGTGGTATATGTGTGGAATGTCTATAAATCAGTAAGTAAAAGACTAACAAGACAATAGGAAAGTAGGCAAAGGGTTTCAATGGGAACTTCACAAAGTAGTATATCCAAATAACCAATAAGGATATGAAATGTGTTCGGTATCATTAATCATTTAGGAAATGTAGATTAACACCAAAATTTAATATCACCACATATTCATCACAGTGCTAAAATTAAAATAACTGACTATACCTATTGTAATGAAGATATGGAGCAATTGGAACTCACCAATGTTGCTGGTGGGAGTTCAGAAGTGGTTCATCTACTTGGAAAACTGCTTCGCAGCTTTACGGCAAACATATGCCAAACATAAGACCCAGTAATTCCATTTCTATATCGTCACCCAATAAAAACAAATGCTTATTTTTATCAACTACAAAATCCTAAATATTAAAAGTACAGAATTACATGTTTGGGATCAGATAATCTGAAACAAGAGACTTAAATGAAATATGTCTCTCCAAAAATTAGCAACATCTAGGAAGAGGAAGAGAGAAAACAAATGCAGTACTAAAGTAATGAAATAAGTAAGTTAGTCATAATCATAAAAGGAGACACACCCGTTATATGTGTATGCAGCAGTAGTGCGAACTGAGGCTGGCTCCATTGGACCCAATGATCTTATTACCAAGCTATGTGTGGTGGTTGAAATTGTTAGCGTTCTCTTGTTCCCTGGGGTAAAAGACTTTAGAGTATAAATATTTCACCTCTGGTAAAATATAACACATTGAATGTTAATATACTTGCTGGAAGGGACTCATCTGGCTTTGGAAGCTATACTTATTTTATTGAGTAGATCATATTTTGTCCTCAGAAATGTTGGACTGAGAAAATCAAGCGTGATCAAATAGCCCAAAAGAACTATGCCATCCAATAAAATGCAAGTCGATGTCTCTGAAAATAAAAATTTTCTCTGAAATAAAAATTTTCTACCACAAAAGAAGCCATTTAACACTAGAGTTTCCTCCAGAATTTTGGGATGTTTTTAATGAGTACCTGCATAGTGTTCATCTTCCCATTCATTTTGTGGTATTTGAGGTGACCTATCAATAACAAATTGAATATATTATGATTCTAAAGAAATCAGCATTTCTTAGATTCCCGACTAACCCTTAGGGCATTATTTATTTAGTTGAATTGTCACTCAAATTAATGATCTCCATGTTGAGTAGAAGTCATGAGAAGTGAAATGGCAGTATCAGGCAATTTGTCCACGGCCACCCACAGAGCCAGTATTAGTTAGAATTCCCAATTCCCTGCCCCATGTTCATAGACCACAAGACCATGCCTCATAACCCAAATGATTAAATTAAGTATCATAAGCTAAAAGAATACTTTTATTTCCTCTAACCTTTTCCTTGCCACTCTGAAATGTCTTATTTTATTCTTATTTTGTTTTATTGTGTGTCTCTGTAGATAAAAGACTTTTAAAACAATAAAGCAAAGTTAAGTAATAACCTGGGTCTTCTCTGCTGTATCTTTTTATCCTGTAAAAATGAAGGTGGAGGAGGAGGTGGGAGGATAGTAAAGAACTATAACCACCAACAACCCTTAGATGCTTGGGACGGGCCTCTGGTTCACACCCATGTCCCTCCGTGCATGGTGGGAGGTCAGTTTGGTCAGAAGAGTACTTATTTTTAAGACATTGAAAGCCTTATATTAAGTGGTTGTGTAAGCATTTAGGAAAAGCATTGAGAAAATTTTCCCAGGATGTTAAGAAAAAAAGGGTAAAAATAAAATAAAATGATGGAATCTGGAAGACACTTCTTAAAATTATAGTGTTCTCATGTAGCAAGTGGAAGATTATGTATTATAGCAAAAACCTGAGAGGAATTAAAGATCCAAATATAAACTCTTGCTTGCTAAAAAGAAAACCAATCCAGAAGATGGGAATTGAAAATGTGAGGGAAAGAGGTCTGTGTTCCCTTCCTCCACACCACCCGCCTTTCTTAATATGCTGAAGAATATTTAGGGTATAGAAGGACACATTTTAGAGACTGATAGACTATGAATCTGGAAAGAAAAAGAAAATCTAGGATGTATCCCCTAATGTTTTGGGGAAGGGGCAACCAACTGAATGGTAATGACTATAGGTTGGAGGGGAATTTGAAGCAAAGAAGATAAAGATGATGAGATTACTTTTAATGGTGTAGAAGATACAAGATCCTCATGGAATATCTAGGAGGTGATATGTATGTAGCAACCAGGTAAATGTGAGGGTCTAGCGCTCAGGACAGACATTTGGGTTGTAGATAAAAAACTGAGTCACTTGTTTATAGGTAGTGTCTGATGACATAGTGGTTGCTTGGATAGGAGGCAGAGTAGAAATAGAAACTATTAAAGACATGGAGTCCTGGAACAACAACCTTTGCAGGAAAAGCAGAGAAGACTGGTCCATAGGAAAGACTGAGAAGGAGAACCAGAAGAGCAGAGATAAAACCAGGTAAGTGTGACATATAAACCAAGGAATGACTGAAGGAAGAAAGAGCAAACTGTGTGTAACAGACCCAGGACTCAGCTGTATACAGGACGTCCAAGTAGGGAGGTTCATGAGAAGGTTTATCCAAGGGCTTTTGGTTAAAGAAAACATACACTTCTTCACATATGCACCCTCTAAAGAGAGAGGCAGCTGCAGAAGCCAAAGAAGTTTTTTTATTAGGAGCTCTGAAACATGGAGGCCCAGCTTTGTTGCTTTTCATGTCCAGATAACAAAGTGAGAAAGAGCCAAGAAGATTCTCCCACTTCTTCACAAGTCACAGCATGGCTGTGCGATGTCATTTTTAGCAGCTGTAATGTGCTCCAAGACATTTGGTGGCTATCATCTGTGCACAGACATCAAGGGTCTAAGGAGGACACCTGTCTCAGTGAACAGTTAAGTAGATCACTCAAGCCCCTTTTAAAAATGGAAATGACAGAAACCCAACTGCAGTAAGCTTAAGCAAACATAGGCTTTGTGGCTCACAAAACTGGGATGGACAGAACAGGATTCAGGGACTCAAATACTGCCTTCAGAGAACCTCTTTCTCTCCAATTGTAGTTTTGGCTTTCTCTATATGTTGGCTTCATTCTCTTTATCTTCAAATGGTTTCTTCCATATACTCAGAGTATGCACATGCATTTATGTGCATGCGTGTGTGTGTGTGTGTGTGTGTGTGTGTGTGTATTTTTGTGTTCTACCTGAGAGCAGATGGGGACCAATGGCTTCTGGCAGACCTAAGCTTCTCTTCCAGCTTAGTGACATGGAAGAAAAATGAGCTACTTCTCTTCCTACTTCATTATTTAATAATCCCAAGAAAATCACCAATTCACTCATATAGGCCACTTCTTATACTAAACACTGTGATAGTTTCACTGGATAAACTCCCCTCTACAAATCAATGGAGTCAGGGAGAAACTATTTCCCCAAAGGAATAGCTTTGATAAGAGGAAAGGTTGTATAAATATGAAATATAGGTTATTCCTATAAATGTGACCAACTGATATCCACAGCCTGATGGAAGCTTGAAGCCAGAGGAGGCTTGGATGATAAGGGTTAAGTGCTGCCTAGGTCAAGTAAGGTAAGAATTGAAAAGGGCCTGTGTAACTAAGCAATCAACAATCATTGTTCAACTATTGGCAAAACAGTTTTCCAGCAATGGTGAAAGCAAAAGCCAGATGCCAGTGAGCTGAGAATCTGGAAGTTTAGCTACGAAAGAAAAGAAAGCAAAAAAGACATGCAGGATCAAAAGACATTTGGGGGAATTAATTTTTAAACATCTTGTAAATGTTATCAGTTAAAATTTTCTTAAAATACTTGCCCTCCTACTATCACAATTATTTTCTTCACTCATACAAATTCAGACCTTCACACTTTAGGCTATAGACACAAAATTGGGCACATCAATTAATCTCTTTGAGTCTGTTTCTTTATATGGAAAATGGAATAATAGTACTTACTACAGAGTAGTGTGTGAGAATTAAATGCAATTAATATATTATTTATCAGCAAAGAGTTCTTAAAAATGGTTTAATAATCTATCACAGATTTGCTCACATTAATGGAATATGTCACCAGCTCAGGGACTAAAAGTTGAGCATAAAAAAAAAAAAATAATGAATTTTTTCATTTTATCAAGCTCCTTTTGGATTGGCTCTCACAGAAACCTATTTTGGTTATAATGATTTGCAGTTTTGCAATTTATTCGTGTTCTTGATAGTGACCAGTAAACTAGTTTTAAATTATATCAATGATTCTATTACAGAATTAAGCAAATTTTATACTGACATTGTGCCCTCAAGGGAAAACTAGTATTCAATAATACTCTGGAGATAGAGGATGTTAGCAAAAGCATGTTTAGTGGGGAAAATGTGATCCAGATTATTTTTTTTTAAAGATTTTATTTATTTACCCAACAGAGAGAGAGAGAGAGAGAGCACAAGCAGGTGGCGTAGCAGGCAGAGGGAGAAGCAGGCTCCCCGCTGAGCAAGGATTCCAACGTGGGGCTCCATCCCAGAACCCTGGGATCATGACCTGAGCCGAAGGCAGACACTTAACCAACTGAGCCACCCAGGCGCCCTGTGTGATCCAGATTATTGAAGGTAGATTTGAATTTTCTCTAAGTCCCAGTTATCCTCGTGTTTTGAATCCAGTAATACTATTTTTTAGCTTTTATTTCTCTAATAACCTTGCTTGTTTTTAATTCAGTACAGTTCCTTTTCTCATTTATTGTCTATAAAGAGTTGAATTAGAAAAGTCACCCACTCACACTCTTTCACCCATCTGTTTTTAGACACTTCCAGAATTCTGGCTCTAATGATCACACATATAGATATATAAATACAGCTATAATCAATTAAAGCATCTGTCTCTATGAATGAGAATGTCTAACTTGTTTTTTTAAAAGACTTTATTTATTTATTAGACAGAGAGAGACACAGTGAGAGAGGGAATACAAGCATGGGGAGTGGGAGAGGGAGAAGCAGGCTTCCCGCTGAGCAGGGAGCCTGATGCGGGGCTCGATCCCAGGACCCTGGGACCATGACCCCAGCAGAAGGCAGACGCTTAATGACTGAGCCACCCAGGTGCCCCAAGATTGTCTAACTTATGAAATGTCTCTTTCAGAAGAGGCTCATATGCACTTATCATTTCTCAAACTGAGATACTAGATATGTTGCAAAATTTAGAAAACACAGGTGGGAAATCTTACAAACAGTCCCAAATCAGAATTACAAGGTCTTTGGGAATCAGAAATGGGTTTTTAGTGAAAGCCTTTTTGCAATCTTCAAAGTAATATATGATATGATTCTTCTAATAAAAACATTCAAACTGTATTTTCAATGCAGGATTAACTTGATGAAGTCAAACACACAGTGATAAAAATGTTAGCTCCAGAGGAGCCACTAAACATTTTGGAGAAAAGCACTAATACTCTCATGTTTTGAGCCAAATGAAGTTTTAAAAAAATTGATCATCACTAATGTTAATAGAAAAACCTTTAGAATCTTTCAATAGAAAACTGAAGGATATGTTGATCAGTTTAAATTCTTTGAAAGTATTTTAGGAAAAAACAACACTAGAAAAATCATTATAAAATTCGACTGTTCAACTGCAACTGATCATAATGCACAAGACAATTAAACAAACATAAGGCTATCCTTCCATTAATCGCCAACGGTACCTGCTGGGTTTCTAGCTAGGAAGAGTATAGGACCTGATGCGGGAAAGTTAATTACATGATTTTTTTTTTTTTTTTTTTTTTGCTTTTATATATAAACCAAAAAAATGTACTGGCAGCAAGGTAGGAAAAAATGTAGAAATTAAAGCCAGGAATTTAAGTTCCAATACTAGCTGTGCTATTAATTTACTGTGTGACCTTGGACAACACTTAACATGATGGCGACAGTTTTCTCAGTTGTAAAATAGTTAGTGGCAACTAGATAATCTCCAAGGTCGCTTTTAGTTCTGGCATTCCATGTATAAGAATGTCAAATCTATCAAGAGGTATGAAGAATACATAAGCAACCTCGGATACTATAGACACACATAAACAATAACAGCACTTTTCAATGCCTTACAAGGCCCTATGTCAAAGACCTTATATATATTATTATAATTTTCTAAAACTGTCTTGCCATGTAATTATTATCATCAACATTTATAAATGAGGGACTTAAGCATGAAGAAGATTAAGTGACCTACCAGAAATTGCTGGTAAGCAAAAAAAAAAAAACAGACTTTAAACTTCAAACTGCAAGAGATAAAGCCATTGTTCTTCCCAACATACCAAATATTTGGCCAGGTTTGTTGACAAGGTCTGAATAAAAATGACTTCTTTGTATTCTAGCCTTTATATATTAAGAAAGTGAAGTTGATGGGCGCCTGGGTGGCTCAGCCGTTAAGCGTCTGCCTTCGGCTCAGGTCATGATCCCAGGGTCCTGGGATCGAGCCCCGCATCGGGCTCCCTGCTCCGCAGGAAGCCTGCTTCTCCCTCTCCCACTCCCCCTGCTTGTGTTCCCTCTCTCGCTGTGTCTCTCTCTGTCAAATAAATAAATAAAATCTTTAAAAAAAAAAAAAAAGAAAGTGAAGTTGAAATGCAGCTCATAATTCATGAAGCCTTTCATTTCTTGATGTAAAATCTCCTGGTAATTATGACTAATACAGACGAGGATACCACTCATCACTTGTATTACTGAGGGGACACTCTCAAGTCTTAAATTTTTAAAACCAATATTATTAAAATAAAATCAGGTTAAAAATGAGAAATCTTAGAAATCTTTGATTTCAAAACTTAAAGTTACTGTTTTTTCTTTTTTCAGAAACAGATGTTCCAAAGGACTGCTTGCTGCTGCAAAGTCCTCACCTTCCACATGCCACATTAACGTGATTATGAGCCTTGTAAGATATACAGGCTGGTGTAATACCACCTCTCCCTCAATAGCGTGCACCTAAACTTTGCTTTTGTATGTAGGAAAATAAAATTTATGAAACCGGATAATGTAGCAGTTTTATTTAAAACCGCTTTATTTTTACTAGCTAGGACTAATAAAATCTTCAATGGATTCCACGTTTACTTTTAGAAATCTTACATACTACCCTAGTTAGAGATCACCGGTGAAGAGAGAACAAAACAAGTGAGCCAGAGAAAATAGATGCCTGGTGTGCTGAGAGATAATGACACTTTTAGCATATGATTTAAATTATAAAGTATTTGCTTCAGAGGGTGATAAAATATTCTGGCTAACTTAAAAATGATAGTAATTTACTAGTTGGGAAAGTAGAATCTTGGAGAGATGACTGTCATAGGAGATAAAAGATGAGAACTCTTTCTTTTGGCCCTAATAACTTTTCTGGAAATGACCTGTTATGAAAATGTTCTAAACCTTTTTTTGCTCTGGGTCACATACAAGAAACCCCTATGCTCTTAGTGAGAAATGTGAAAGCTAGATCACAGTGTGGGATCTCAGTAACTGGTTCAAGCCCTCTCCACAATTCTGAGCTTTTAAATATTTGCATGAGATTTTCATGTGGAAAATTATATTATTCTGGATCCTTAGCAAGGAGTCTAATTGTTTTCACTAAGACTCCCAATACTATGTTGAACAGAAGTGGCTGGAGTGGGCACCCTTGCCTTGTTCCCTATTTTGAATGAAACGTTTTTCGTTTTTCACTAAAATATTAACTGTGGGCTTTACATATTTAGCCTTTATTATGCTGAAGTAATATTTTTTACTCTTCATTTGTTGAGAGTGTTTTTTGTCATGAAAGGGTGTTAAATTTTGTCAAATGCTTTCCTGCATCTATTGAGATGATCGTGTGTTTTTACCCTTCATCTTTTAATGTGCTGTATCACATTAATTGATTTGTATATGCAGAACCATCCTTCTATTCAGGGATAAATCCCACTTGGACATGATGTATAAGCCTTTTAATGTGTGGTTGAATTCAGTATTTTGTTGAGGATTTTTGCATCTATAGCCATCAGGGATATAGGCATGTAGTTTTCTTGTAATGTCTTTGTCTGGCTTTGCTATCAGAATAATGCTGGCCTCATAAAATGAGTTTGGAAATATTCCTTCCTCTTTAGTTTTTTAGGAAGGGTTTGAGAAAGATTGATATTAATTATTCTTTAAATGTTTAGTAGGATTCACCAGTGAAGTCATCTGTTCCTGGATGCATAAAGAAAATGTGGAATATACATACAACGAGATATTATTCAGCCTTAAAAAAGAAGAAAATTCTGCAATATGGGACAACATGGATAAATCTGGAGGATATTATACAAAGTGAAATAAGTCAGGCACAGAAGGACAAATGCTGCATTCTTTCACTCATATAGGGAGTTTAAAAGAGTCAAATTTAGCCATAAAAAAGAATGAGATCTTGCCATTTGCGACAACATGGATAGACTTAGAGGGTATAATGCTAAGTGAAGTAAGTCAGACAGAGAAAGACAAATACCATACAATTTCACTCATATGTGGAATTTAAGAACCAAACAAACAAAGAAAAAAGAGAAAAACAAAAAAAACAGACTCTTAAATAACAGAGAACAAATGTGGCTGCCAGAAAGGAGGGTGGGGGGATGGGTGAAAAAGATAAAGGGGATTCCGAGTTACTTATTGAGATTAGCACTGAGTAATGTACAGAATTGTTGAATCATTAAATTGTACACCTGAAGCTAATAAAACACTGTATGTTAATTATACTTCAAATAAATAAATAAGTAAATAAAGGGTTTTTTTTTTTTTTTTTTAGAAATTTGACCATAGATGTATGGGTTTATTTCTGGATGCTTAATTTTAAAAAAACAAAAACAAAAACAAACAAAAAAAACTTGTCAACCTCATAGAAGCAAAGAGTAGAATGGTACAATGTCTAGGAATTGAGGGGAGAGGAAATATGGATTACTACTTAATGGGTATATAAACTTTCGCTTACACATGATAAGTAACTTCTAGAGATCTTCTGTACAACATTGTGCCTATAACAATACTGTATTGTACCCTTAACATTTTATTAAAAGAGTAGATCATGCTAAATGTTCTTACTACAATAATAAATGAATGAATGAATATTAAAAAAAGTAGCCAAGGTTCACAGGAATAGATGTCAAGAATAGATATTTGGCTTATGAAAAATAAATATTTTATACAGGTGTATAATTTCAAACCAAAAGCCAACATCATGTTTATCAATGGTAATCCGAGAAGCATTTTGTTAGAATAATGAAAAAGTCGGGTGCCTGGGTGGCTCAGTTGGTTAAGCAACTGCCTTCAGCTCAGGTCACGATCCTGGAGTCCTAGGATCGAGTCCCACATCGGGCTCCCTGCTCAGTGGGGAGTCTGCTTCTCCCTCTGACCCTCTCCCCTCTCATGTTCTCTCTCACTCTCTCTCTCTCAAATAAATAAATAAAATCTTTAAAAAAAAAAAAGAAAAAGTCAAAAATGTTCATGATCACTGTAACTATTTAATATTGTTTGGGGAATACTAACTTATATAATTTCACAAGAGAATAAATTTATACTATGAATATTGACAGTAAAAAATTCAAGAGGTTTGGAAGCTAAGGGCTAAGTTCTCTTCCCTCAAGAATGTTTATAGTGAATTGACTGAAAGAGGGATAAACACCATGCAATAGAATATCTATTAATTGCCTACATCTCTATCTAGTAGCATGTGATGACTTGCCAAAGAGCCAGTCCCTAGTAATACTATGTGTAGCAGATGAACATTACAGAGTGTACTACTATGTCTGTTTTGCTGAGCTAAGATTGCTTGATTCTTCATTTGTTTCAGAGCAAATGTTCTTCCTAATGGTGTCAAATGTTTAAGGAGAATTGGCAAGATCCTACTTTCGCCTTCATAAGACATTTCCACACAATCAAAAAAAAGAAACCTATGCAAATTAGGTGCCATAACTAGTCCAGATTGATACTGTAAATTGGAGCCTGACCTAGGGGAAGTGAACAGTAACCATAAGGTACTTGCATGTAGCAACATAGCAATTAGTATACTGAACCTTGGACCTGAGACCTCCTGGGGAGGGCCAGAGCCTTTGATAAGCACAGTAAATTCTCAAGCATATCTACTAAAAGAACTGAAATTGAGTGCGTGTAAATTCTAAACCAATAAAGAGTAAAAATTGAAAAAAAAAGAAATTCAATTGTTTCAAAATAAAAGGAAAGAAAATATAAACAACAATACTACAACATTGAGAGAGCAACACAAATGGAAATCAAAATCAAATGGAAGAAACATCCAGATACATAAATAGCCACGAAAATTATAAATTGACTGAATTTGTAGAGAAGATAGATTGTCAGATAAGGTAAAAAAAAATCCACCTATGTGCTATTTATATGTCACATTAAACATAAAGACATGAAATGTTTGAAAGTAAATGGATAGAAAAACATATAACAAGCAAATACTAACAAAAGAAAAGCTGGACTGGTTATATTACTGATCCAAATAGATATTAAGAAAAAAATAACCATTAGAAAAAAATAGGTTCACTATATAATGATAAAAGTTCTGCTGTGCCAGAAAATTTAACAATTCCAGGGGAGTGTGCACCAATTAAAATAGCTTGAGACCATAAAAAACAACAAGTGCCAGACATCAGAGACCCTAAAAATTTAACCCTGTATTATCAGATTTCAAAACACATCCTTCAATTGCTGGTAGATTACATGAATTTTGAAAATTAGTAAGCATATAAAAAATGGAAAAATGTAAGTACCAAGATTGATTCAATAACATATAAAAAGTCTGTACCAAATAATTATAACATATACATTCTTCTCAATCACATATTTAACATTTCTAAAAATTCACCATATACTATTTTGTAAAATATAGCTCAATAAATTTCGAAGAAATATCATGTCCTCAGCAATCCAACTTAAAAAATTAATAAAAGAAAAATTTTAATAAAATAAAAAAAATTAATCTATACATTTGGTAATATTAAAAACACTTCTAAATAGCAATGTGTATAAAAAGAAAACAAAATTGAAATTAAAAATACTTAAAACTCTGTAACAACAAAAGACTATATATGGGAGAAAGTTTGCCAGTTTTTTATAGAACTAAACATAATCTTACTATATGATCCAGCAATCACACTCCTAGATATTTACCCAACTCATTCAAAAACTTATACCCACAAAAAAGTCTATATGTGGATGTTTATAACAGGTTTATTTGTAATTGCCCAAAGCTGGAAGCAACCAAGATCTCCTTCAACAGGTAAATGAATAAATAAACTACAGTATAACCATACAATGGAATATAATAAGTGTATATTGCTAAATGAAAAAAGCCAGCCTGAAGAAAAAGAACACATATTGAGTGATTTCAACTATATAGCTAATGATGGTGAGCATCTTTTCTTGTGTTTATTTGGCATCAGTACATTCTTCGGTGAAATATATGTACAAATCTTTTGTCCTTTTTTCTTTAAATTAGGGAAATGGAAATTAAAACATTGTACTCCTATCAAAATGGTTAATATATTAAAAAGACTGCCCTTACCAAGTGTTGGCAAGAATGTGGGGGAACTCTAACTCTCCTATGATAGTGGGGGACTAAAAATTGGTGCAACCACTTTGGAAAATAGTTTGCCAGTTTCTTAAAAATTAAATATATACCTGCCATATGACCTAGTCATATTACTCCTAGAAAAAAAGGAAATTCATGTCCATACAAAGACCTGCACATGAAGTGTTCTTAGGAGCTTTATTTCTAATAGCTTCAAACTAGAAACAATCCAAATGCCCACCAACAGATGAATGGATAAACAAATAATGGTACATCTATACAATGAGATACTATTAATCAATTAAAATTAATAAACTAGTGATATATGCACCAACATGGATAAATCTCAAATTGATTATACCTGGTTAAAAAAAAAAAACAAAGAAAGTACATACTATATGATTCCATTTTATAAAACTCTAGAAAATGCAAGTTCTCTATAGTGATAAAAAGCAGATCAGTAGCAGCTGGGGTGTGTGGCAGAAGCATAAAGAGGAATTCCAATGGAGCATGAGGAAAATTTGAGCGTGGGGAATATTTACATATTTCTTGAATATGGGTAATGGTTTCCATGAGCATATACATATGTCAAAATTTACCAAATTTTATACTATAAATATATGCAGTTTTGTGTATGTCAGTTATAACACAATAAAGCTATTAAAAGTACACCAGGAAAAAAAAAAAAAGGTAGGGTAAGGGAAACAGGTTAAGATTGCCAAAGTTCGTAGTTGTTGAAGCTGGATGATAAGCTTGCAGATTTCATGATAATATTCTCTTTTCCTTTGTGTATATTTGAAATTCTTCTATTACTAAAAGTTATTTTTAAAGGAGCTTCTGTTAGAAAAAAATAACATGAAGAAACTGAAAACACAGGCTACAAACCTAGAAGAGAGATTTGTAATCCACATAATTGATAATGGATTAGTATGAAAAATTTATTTATATTCCAATTCATATAGATAAAAATAATTTTCTCAAACTGAACACATTCTTGTGGTGAGCACTCAGATCAAGCAATAGGACACTGCCAATCTCTCATAAGTCCCCTCTTGCTTTCTAAGAGAACTATCCTTTCCCCAAGGTGAACACTCCTGTGTCCTATCACCATACATTAGTCTAGCCTGTTGTATAATACATATATTGGTCACATAGTTATGTATATTTTGTGTATCTGGCACTTTATATCAACTTTGTGAGGTTCATCATATTTTTGTGAATAGTTGTGAGCTGTTTATTCTCATTTCTGTGAAAATATATATTTATCCATTTCAGTGTTGCTGAACATTTGGGTTGTTTTCTATTTTTGGCTATTTCAAGCTATGTGCATTCTGGTACACGCCTTTTGATGAATACATGTATGTATTTGAGTATATTCAGGAGTGGAATTGGTAGATCATAAGATATACAAATCCTGTTTATTATAGATTAACTGCCTCTTTATCTCCAAAAACAATTTTCCAAAGTATGTGGATAAATTTACACTTCATCCAGCAATGTATGAGTGTTTTCATTGCTCTACATCTTCACCAAGCTTATACATTCTGTCTCTACATTACAGTTATTTTGGTAGGTATTTAATGGTACCTCACTGTACTTTTTTAAAGTAAATGTTATTTTTTAGAACAGTTTTAAATTTACAGAAAAACTAAAAATTGTAAGAGAGCTCCCAAATATCCTGCATCCAGTTTCCCCTATTATTAATATCTTACATTAGTATGGAACATTTGTTAAGATTTATGAACCAATATTGATACATTATTATTAACTAAAATTCACCATCATTTCCCAAGTCCCTGACAACCACTTAAATCTTTCTACTGTCACTATAGTTTTGCATTTTAGATTTGTGATTAATTTTGAGATAATTTTTGTATAAGGTGTGAAATATGAAGTCTTATTGCCATATAATATAGGTGATCATGATGTCTGAACAAAAATTTTACTTCTTTGGTTCTAATATGTTTTCTATTTCACTGATTTCTACTTTGATTAATATTTTTCCTTTCTTCTACTTAATTTAGGTTTATCTTTTCATTTTCTTATTTCATAAGATGGAAGCTAAAGTCTTTTAACAGAGATAATACACATCTTTCTTATTTCCTAAACCATAATCTAAAAGTTAGATTTTTGTGTGTGTCAATGAGAAGATACTTATATTTAATCATACTTCATAGATAGCCTACCTGCCTCTGAGTACAGTTCGAACTTTCAGAACATCTAGGACTTCGGTCTTCTGGTGAGTGTGCCCTAGTTAGAATGTCTGTACAGCAGGGACCTTAAAGATCATGTAATTTAACATAAGCAAGGAATGTGTCTATGTAATGTCACACAGTAAATTAGAAACAGAGTCACACATAAAACTCTTAGCTCCAGACTTTATACCTAATCTTCTTTTCACTATATTGTACTATTTCTTAACCTTGTCCCAATAAACTGTCATAGTATTAACTAAAGTTAGTATCCTACCACAAAATGACACCTTTTAGATAAAATAAAATCCTAATTCATAACATAACAAAAATCCAGTTTATCGTATTTAAAAGTTGGATTTTGTACCTTTAGCGTATATGCCTTCTACTTAAAAACATGCCAGCAGATTAATCCAGCAGTTGATTTTACAAGCACTTGTCCTTCTCAGTCTGCACATAGCTGAACTCATTACATCAGTTACTGGCAAAGCCACCAAAATCTTTATATATTACAATGGAAGAGTAGATACTTTTTTGGGGAATTTTAAAAGAGTAGAATATTTTGTATACCAGTCTCGGTCTGATACAGTTTTATTTTATGGCTGGTAGTGTTCAAAGGTACCTCCTAGTTATTTAAGTTAAGGAATGGAAAGAGAAAGAGCAAGAATGAGAGTGGGGGTGGCGGAGGGAGAGAGAGGAGAGGGGAAAGAAAGAGGGAAGAATGGCACTTTTAAGGGTACTGTCATAGTGAGGGGGTAAGATGTTAGAGTATTGACACTCCAAACTTGAAATGTAAAGTCTCCCCTTCTTTAAAGTGCTTACATTATACAGAAAAACAACTTACCAAACGGATAATAAAGTCAAATTCCCATATTTTCAGGCCAAATCATTGTGAGTATTAAAAAGCTTTAGAAAACAGTATTGGTTACATTGGTACTAACTAGGAAAGACTTTAAAATCTTAAATTAAGGGTCTCAAGTGTAATTCAGAATTCCTTCTTTAAGTAAATTTAAAACAAATCCCTACCCCCTGATCCAAATTGTTTCCCCATTAACACATGTGGTTGCCAGTTTAGAGACTCTCATGATAGCTATAGATAATAAACTAAGTTACCAAAAATTTGGTTTAAGTTTTAAACTCAGAATTGTCATCACTTGAATGTAATTTTTATCCAGTATAAGTATGAATAGCAATTCTGCATCTTGTTTATTAAAAACACAATAATTATCCACAAGAGTAGTATTTATTTGTTCAAAAAAATTATTAAAATTCAACCACCAAAGAATAAAGCTTTCATCAAAAAAGAAAAAAATGGTTGGAAAAGAGGACATGTTGACTTTGACAGGACATTATTTTGAGGCATCTAATAGCTGTTACTGCTTACAATTCATTTTTCAGTCTGAAGAGTTAACCAACATAAATCCCAGTATTTTAAGGGGTTAGTGAGGACCATAAAATTAGGGAGATTCAGAAACTGTTTCATGACTTATTGAGCAATCTCATCTAATACCAAGGTTATTATATGATTTGAGTTTGCTTGTAATGCAGCTAATTCACTAACTTGCTCTTGAAATCCCCATCTACAAATGTATCTACATTTGATACTTTTAACATGGAATATTGCAAGGTAGTTGGAAATATACAAAAATATTTTTAATATGCCATACTTTATTTTACCCAATTCGTGTGTTCCTCAGAAATAATTTTCATTTATGCTTAGTTTTCTTCTTGATAATTCAGTTCACAAATTGCAATGTGAATTCTATATTCAAAATTCTTTTGTAAGGTAAATGATTGCTCAGCCTGCCTTAGATAGAGAAACTTAGTGATTAAATACATTAACTTAAATACATTAAATATATTAACTATGGGTATTTTCTCATTCTTATTTTGTAGATCAGCTTGGAAGGTAAATCATACCTGCATTTACAAATTATTACCAACCTTTTAACCTTTATTTCTGACCATCCTGAAGTCTATTGGTTCTTTATCACTTGACTTTACATTTCTATTAATCATCTAAAATGTAGACTCTATAGCAAAGTTTCCTCATGTAAGAGTTAGAAAGCTGAGTGTAGAATAGCAGGTCACAGAGAAGCTAAGAAATCCATTGGTATGAATCAGTATAAATCAGAACAGATATCAGAATCTGGGGCTAAGATATGAAATAATTAAAAAGCAATCAAAGATAGCCTGGGAATAAATGACAAAAACCATGGTACAAATAATAAATGTTACAAAAATTTAGACACAATGGAGATCACTGTATACAGAAAAAAGATCCTAGAGAAGGTGGTTTTACTAGTCAGTGAAGGAATCCTAGATAGGTCTTCATCAAATATGGAAAGTAGATTATTCATCACCTTCTACCTAGACCAAAAGGGGATTTAGAAATGTAAAATTAAGTACATTGCATAATGCCTATTTAATTATTCCAATTCCTGGGATAAACTCCTAGTATTTTGTATCTTATTTAAGTGTGAAATTATGCGGTTGGTAGACATAGGAAGAGTTCATGAATTTTGTTCCTACCACTTCTGAGAACATGATCTTTCTAGACAGCGGGGTCTATTTGTTAAAACTCTTCAAGCACTACCTTACTAGATGTAGTTATCTTTAATTATATTTCCAAACTGATTGTTACTCTCTATAGGTAGGCCTTCTTTCTACCAAAATTCAGGAAATAACATTAATGAACTATTCATTCTATGTAACTTTATACTCTCATTCACACTTACCCTTTCTCATTATGTTAATTCAACTAGGATTCTCATTGTCCTCATGAAAATTCATTACTTCAGGGAAATAGATCCAGTGCACAAATAGAGAGATGACCCTCAGATAGAAGTATGGAAAGCAGATGCTGATAAATAGCAGATGTGGTGACAGGAAACTGGAGAAGTTCTCTTCTGTTTGCTTCAATTTGCTCAGTGAATTTGGAAGTTGAGTGAAGACTGTGGGAAGAGGTGTTGTAGTTTAAGGAGAAAGGAGAAGATATGAAATATTTTTTGAGAAGAGTGAGAGTGAAATTGGATGAGGAATATCCCCATAACTTGCTTTCACTTGGCAACTTGTAACATATCCCATGATTTGCCTATTTATTATCTTTATTTTTGTCTCTACCCAATAGAGTGTAAGTTTCATGAAGGCAGGATTGTTCTCTGTTTTATTCATTGCTGATTGCTCAGTGCCCTAGATCAGCGGGTGCCAAATGTTAGATTCTCAATTAATATTTGTTGAATAACGAAGGAATGAACTCTACATAAGTTGCATGTACTCAGCAAGAAGTAAGCGTATTTCCCCAACCCAGAGAACAGGAAAGGCATTACACACCTTCCTGCACATACACAGCAATACACATACTCTTTCCCTCAGTTGCTTGCCCAGATTTTGATAATCATTTGTCTTCTCCCACCAATCATGGTTATTTGGTGACTAAATCAGAAGCTCTCAAACTTGACTATGCATCATTATCACCTGGAAACCATTTTCAGAATATAGCTTCCTGAGCACCAAACTGAAATTTTCTGAATCTGGATATCCAGGTGAGAAATCTCAAATGTATATATTTTAAAACTTCTTCAAGCAAAACTGATACCCAACCAGGTTTGAGAACTCCTGGATTAAATTATTAACATTCTGATGTTAGCTACTCAGCTGCAGAGGCAACATCAGAAAGATACCAATTATGGCTCTACTTGCTTTAGTCTAATGCACACAATCCTGAGAATGGTATCCATGTCTTCAACTATTCATCCCCTGGAAGCACAAAGTCTGATGTGCTTTTTACAATGCTTATTCAATAGTATTAATTCAACACAGTTATCTAGACCTTCTGTGAAATGACAATGGATGAGGTTAAGGCTAAAGTGTAATACAAATTGGATGAAAGAGAATGAGATGAGAAAAAGAAAAGAAATAGTATTAGTAAAAGAAAAAAGTAATACTGATCTTGGCTGAAGATACACATTTCCTATTTTATAAATTCAGAGTAGTACCCTCAAAGATTAGTTTAAAAGGATAAATAATTAATTCTGTTTAGTCTGACATGCCTCTGGAATAATAAGAAAAATAACCCCTTGACAAAATCATTTTAAATTCCTCTTTCAAATTTTATCAAGTTTTAATTTAAATTTTTTCTAGTTTCATATTCCTAATATATTTTTATATCATTGATTTCCAAAAATCTAAATTAAAATTAACAGCATTTTCCACCCCAAATTAATACTAATTTCCCCATGTGCATATACAAATATAGAGAATTTCTCTTTAATTTTGATTTTTTCCAAAAAAAGCTTGCATTATATATATTCTATACCTTATTGTTCCTATTAGTATGTAACAAACCATCCCAAATCATAGTAGCTTAAAACAAAAACAACCATTTAGTTTCCTCACAAATCTCACAAATCTGCAACTCAGATGAGGTTCAGGGGCACAATCTCTGGTCCACACAATGTCAAAGTAGCTCATCAGGGGACTGGAGGATCCACTTTCTGTGATTCACATTCGTGGTTGGCAACTTCGTGCTGAGTGATCACTGGGAACTCAACCCAAAATGTGGCTCTAAAGCCTCCATTCCTCTTCAACCGGACTCCCAAGCTGGCCTCTCCCCAAGCTGCTTGCATTTTTTCATGGTCTGGTGGTTGAGTTCCAAAAGTTAGCATTTCAAGGAACAGGAAATGGAAGTTGTTAGATTCTTAAAGACTGTTCACAAAAAATGGCACACTTCCACTTGCTCCATATTTTATTGGCCAAATAGTCACAGAACCCAGATTCAAAGGAAGAATATAGATTCCTCTTCTTGATGGGAAGAGCGTCAAAGAATTTGAGAACCATGTTTTAAAACTGCCACATTTGCTTTATTACTTCACAAAATAACATGAACATCTTTCCAAGTATATATAGATCTTGACACATATCGACATGCCTTAGTGGTAGAATATTCTATAGCATACGCAATAATTTATTCCGTTATTCCCCTAAGCATTTAAGTTGATTCCTGTTTTTTGATATTTACAAACACTGATACAGTAAACATTTTTGTACATATATATTTATGCTCTTATTTTTATTCCACAAATGGGACAGCTGAGTCAAAACTACACATTCAAAAATTTAATATTAGCAAATTATTTTCCCAAAAAGCTATAATGATTTATAGTCCTAACAGTGTAGAGTATGCTTTTACCAGTAGCCCCCTCAGTACTAAATGTCACCTTAAAAAAAAAATTACAATCTGGTGAAAAAGCAAAATTGTATCTCATCTTAATTCACGTTTTCCAAAATATAAATGAGGCAAAATTTATTTTTTATAAGACTTTGTCAGTCTTGCTGGAAGTTTGTTGATTTTTTGATCTTTTCAAAACACAATTTTCTGTTTCTTTGATTTTTCTCTATTTTTCTGTTTTTGTTTTTGGTGTTTTTTTTTTTTTAATGTCTTTGACTTCTACCCTTTTCTGGATCTTTTTTCTTATTTCTGCTTGTTTGGGGCTTACTTTGCTCTTCTTATTCTAGTTTCCCAATAAGGAAGTTTGAATTACTGATTTGAGACCTTCGCCTCTTTTCCAATGAAAGTATTCCATGCTATAAACTTTCCTTTAAACATTAATTAGTTACATTCCAAACTTTTTCCTATGTTACATTTTCACTTTTATTCCATTCAGAATATATTTTTTAAAGATTTTATTTTTTTATTTGAGAGCGAGAGAGAGAGAGAGAGAGAGAGCATGAGCGTGTGCACAAGCTGGGGGGAGGGGCAGAGGGGGAGGGAGAAGTAGGCTCCCTGCTGAGCAGGAAGCCCAACATGCTGGGCTCAGTCCCAGGATCCTGGGATCATGACCTGAGCCAAGGCAGACGCTTAACCAACTGAGCCACAGAGGCGCCCCTCCATTCAGAATATTTTTAATATATCTTTAGGTTTCCTCTTTTGACCCATGATGACTTTGAAGTGTGTTGTTTAATTTATAAGTATTTGGAGACTTATAATCCTCCTGCTACTGATTTCTACCTTAATTCCACTATGATCTGAGAACACACTTCATGTGTGTGTTTTTTTTTTAATTTGTTAAGGTTTTATGACCAAAGATATGATCTTAGTGAATATCCTGTGCGTACTTGAAAAGAATTTGCATTCTGCTGGGTTTTGGATGAAGTGTCCTAAATACCACTTAGATCCAATTGGTTGGTGGTATTGTTTAGTTCTCTTTATTTTCTGATTTTCTGTCTATTTCTATTAATTATAGAGAGAGGAACACTGAAGGCTCCAGCTATTATTGTGGATTTGTCTATTTCTTCTTTCAGTTCTGTCCATTTTTGCTCTGTTTTGAGATACATACACATTTAGAATCATTATGCCTTCCTTGTATATTGACCTTTTTATCATTATGTAATATCCCTTTTTATCCCTGGTAATTTTCTTTTCTCTGAAGTCGGCTTTTGTAATATTAAAAACAACAACAACAACACTCAGCATTAATTTATGAGTGTGTGCATGGTGTGAAAGTCCACTTTTAAAGTGGAACCCAATGACCCTAACACATGATAAGCATGCCCTCTGTAATTCCCTACATTTGTGTGTGGGTGAGACATAATAATTTCAATTGAGGAATAGAATAGGACAACAGAGTTGGGATGTCACTTATGAGATTAAGTTATAAAAGACTGACTTTTATGTTTGTTGCTTTTTCTTCATACCCACTATTCCAAGTTCCATTCTGTATGATTTCCCCTCTGAAGAATTTACTTTCATTGTCCTTTTAAAGCAGGTCTGCTGCCTGCTATCCTCTTAGTTATATCATCCATTTGAGAATGTCTTTATCTTCATTTCTGAAGAAAGTTTTTGCTGAATAAAGGAGTCTGGGTTGACACTTATTCTCTTTTAGTACTTTTTAAACATTGCACACTTCCTTCTGGCCTTCCAGATATCTGATGAGAAATTCACAGGTATTCAAACCATTGTTCCTCTATAAATAATGCATCATTTTCCTCTGGCTGCTTTCAGTAATTTTTTTTTTTTTTTTTTTTTTTTTTGGTCTTTAGCTTTCATCAGCTTGATTGTAATGTGTCCAGGCATCAGTTGCTTTTGGTTTATCATGCTTGAGGTTTGCTGAACTTCTTAAATCTATAGGCTTATGTCATTTGACAAATTTGAGAACCTTTCAGTCATTTTTCTTCAAACTTTTTTTTCCCAGCATTTCACTCCTTCCCTCTTTGGGACTCTGATGGCCTGAATGCTTGACACTTTATCATGGCATTCTTTTCATTCTTTCAAAATCTTTTTTCTCTCTGTTCTTTTGATTACATAATATCTGTTGATCTGTCTTCAAGATCAATGACTCTTTCATCTGTTATCTCCATCCTTATTCTGCTTTTGAGCCCATTCAATGAGAATTTGGGTTTTTTTGGTGGGTTTGTTTGTTTCAGTTACTTTATTTTTCAGTTCTAAGATTCCAATTATTTCTTCTATATATCTTCTACTTCTTTACTAAAGCTTTCTTTTTTTTTTCCATTGCAAAAGTGTTTACAGTTCCTTGCTGCAGCATTTCTATAATAAGATATTTAAAGTCTTAGATGATTCCAACACCTGTGTCACCTCAGTTTTTTATCTGTTGATTACCCTTTCCATGCAGTTTGAAATATTTTTAGTTCTTTATGTGCCAAATAATTTTGGATTGAATCCTGAATGTTTGGAATATTATGTTATGAGACAGTAGGTCCTGTTTAAATCTTATTGGGAATGTTGATATTCTTGTTTTAGCAGGCAATCCATCTGGTTAAGTTCAGGCTATCAGTTCTAAACTACCTTCTGTGCTCTGTAGTTCCAATGTCAATTCAGTTTTCAAAGCCTTTGCAGTTCTATTTGTACATGTCCCACATGGGCACCAACCACTGGTCACTTTGTGACCTGGATTATAGTCTTTTGGTTATTTCCCTTCTCAAAGTCTTTAGTATAGTGATTAGGCTCAGGTCTATGCATGCACAGCTCTGGGATGAGCCCAGAGTTAATTAATAATCAATTTATGAAATCATTTTCCAAACAACTTCCCTCTCCACGGTCCCCTCCTCAATATTTACCAATTCTTTGGACTCCTCTTTTCATATTTATCACCAGAAATCTGGGATTTTAGTTACTCCACCCTGCTACACACTTCTGTGACTAGACCCAAGTAGCGAAAAGACAGAGAGGAGGAAAAACAATGGGAAGGGGGGGCGTGTAATAGAGAGGGAGTTTATCCCATCTTCTTGGATTGGAGAAGGAACTCTACTACTTACTAGTTGTATGACATTAAGACACATCACTTAGTGTCTTTAGACTTCAGTTATCTCATCCATAGAAAGGAGGGTTTCACCAGCTCTGGTATAAGATTCATCTTGAATTCTTAGTAAATATGCTGACCTCAGAGGCCTCACCCTAAGATTCTCATTCAATAAGTCAGGCCTACAAAACTGCATTTTAATAAATACCCAAAGTGATCTAGTACATGTTGCTTAGCAACTACAATTTAGAAAATATAATCAAATATTCCAATTTCCTTCTGGTTTTATCTTGAAACTTTTTATTAGGAAACAAATAAAAGCAGAATTCAAATTAAAAAAAAAAATCCCACAGAGCTTCTAACCTTAAGTGTTCTTAGAACCTTGGTTTACAAAATTTATGAATCTCCTAAACTCAACTTTTGGAGTTGACAGAAATTACTGTATGGTTTAAAGTCTTTTACCTGAAAGACAACAGTGGGCAATGTGGAGATTTAAAATACAATAACTTGGGAATTGCAAAAAGGTATTAGTTTGATCCACAGGAAACATATTCAATTATTTTCACTTACAAAAAGAGAAATATCCTATTATTCAACTTAGGTCATTTTCTTTTAGTTTGTCACTTCCCATAATTTAGTAGGCACAATTTCCTTCAGTCTTTTTCCCTACATTACTGAGCAAGGCTATTTATAAGATGGCTTGATGGATAGGATATTATTCTGAGGATTTTAGGTCATTACTTTTAAGAGTTGAGAAGGGTATGTTTGTGCTAAAGATAAGAGTAACTTTAGTTATTTTCTTTGTGAAGTTATTTACTAGTTTTACCTAATCTACAGTCCCTTCTGACAGAGCAGAGAAAATGGATAAATCTGCAGAGATTAATTGGTCCCTGCCATATTAGTCAGGTAGCTTCTTAAGGGTTTGAGCTTTAAGTTATCTAACTGGTCAGCCACGAGTTTGGTTAACAGCACACTAAAAAGAATGAACAAAGTTCCAAAATGTGGAAGAAACAAAGAGATCATCCATTTTTTTCATTCTATAAATATTTATTGAGGTTTTGCAAGGCACCACTAGACACTGTGGGGAATTCAAATATAAATAAGATCCGTTCTTTTTTCTCTAGAGGCTAACAATTTAGTGGGAAAAGAGACACATATACCAGCAATTACATTACAAGGTAGATTGTGTGACAAAGGGTTATAATTTTAGTAGCATCTCTAATGAAATAAGTATGTCTACTCATTCGAATGGCACCCAGTGGAGTTGGTGTATGTTTGTTCTCATTTCTCTTTTTAAGAAAACTCAATAAAGTCATAATATCTTTAAAAGAAATCAAAACAGGTTTGTTTATTACACATATTGTGAAGTAAATATTTGCAACTTATCTCTAAAAATAGCACTGCATCAGTTTGACTCATTATACAGAAATTGTAGTTCATGCTTGGGAACTTATAGCAAAATAAGACACCACAAACTTTCTCGGCAGAGCTTCTGGTTACCAGCAAGATAGTTTTGACTGAATATTGTTTCAATATTTAATTTAAATGAACAATGAAAGAACATATATAGATACTCTGTTGCTTCTTAACTATCCTACTTTGGGGGCAGAGGGGTGCACGTAAACTTGTTATTTTATTATATTATTCAGTTTATTTCTTTTTGTCATAGCACCTGGTTTGAGGGTACAGCCATCATTTGCAGGGAATTATATGAATGGCATGTTAAAATCTATTATAGTACCAGTGACAGCAAAGCCCAAATAAATGGATGTTTTTTTGACCCTGGGATTTACCAGAGGATCTCAACAAGTTTTATAGGCATTAAGGAGTAAAGCCTCAAATCAGCTCTGAAACAGAGATATTATGCAGGGTTGGTGTTACAAACCATCCAGGCACCAGGAGAAACATATTTAAACAGAAACTCCTTGGAGAAACATCAAGCTGAGACTGAACAATACTGCCCCTCTCTTAAGTACAGAGTGTGTGTTAATGCAGATGTTCTCTAACTTTGTTATACCTAAAAACCATTGAGGCAATTTGTTAAAAGGAGAGTTATCAGAGCATACTTCTAAAACCTGAGTATTTTTTTTTAAAAAATACAGATTCTGCCTCAGTGGGTCTAGAATCAGACCATACTTTAAGTACCAAAAGCCAGCACTAACATCACCCAAAATCAGTAAATCAAGGTGGAACCTTGCTTGTTAAAACACAGATTGTTGGGTTTCACCCACAGAGGGCCTGATTCAGGTCTAGGGGTAGAACCCATGAATTTACATTCCCAACAAGCTCCCAGGTGATTGCTGATGCTGCCTGTTTGAAGATCACAGTTTGGGTAACACTGATCTGGATTGCTCTTCGGAGCTACTGGGGTCTGAGCATTTTGATTTTTAACATACCTCCCTGATAATTATAGTGAACATAAAAATTTGAGAACCATAAAGCCAACACAGACTGACTGGCTATAGGAGGCTGACCCTGGAACAGGCAGCAAATGGTACATATCCCCAAAAGCCAAGTGTTACTTCAGCCAAAGCCAGAAAGCCAGATGGAACAATACAAGAAGTAGATTAGTGAGTGGAGATAACAGGTGGATGTGTGAACACAAAGGAACCAAGCCAACCTTGACTCCAGCTCCAGAGTCCTTGCACTTCAAGGCTTACCCTGGCTTAGTAGTAGTGGGTAGAGGAAGTAGGATCTGATCAAGGCAATGGGTGGTAATGTGGCTAGACACAGTCTAAATATATTGTGGTTAAAGAAGGGAAGCCAAAGGTGAAAGCCAGTTCTGAGGACGTATTAGCAGAAAAATGAGTCGTGGGGTGACAAGCTAGAAAATCAGGAACAGGTCAGGACATATAAGCATAAAGTGGTTCAGAGCAAGCTGCTCAGGACAGAGGCTCAATTTTAAGTTGTACTGGCTGGACTGATGCCTTACCTGGAAGAGCTGAGAGAATTTGACATGGACATTCAAAACATTGTATCTATTTATTTAGACACTAATACCTGCACACCCCGCTCCCTGCCTTTACTTGAAAATAGTTTCTTAGAATTTACAAAACATACTTCCATTCTCCATTTAATGAGTCTTTTTTCTTCATCCACCAAGCTACCTGTCATTTTGATAATTTTATTCCTACTTGTCCCAATTTTTTCTCTGTTGCTACTTAGAGCAAAATTGCTAAATATCTTTTTCAAAAAAATAATTTTTCAAAAGATTTTATTTATTTATTTGATAGAGAGAGAGAGAACACAAGCAAGGGGGAGCAGCAGAGGGAGAGGGAGAAGCAGGCTCCACACCCAGCAGGGAGCCTGATGTGGGGCTCTGTCCCTGACTGAGCCACCCAAGCACCCTTTTTTTTTTTTTTTTTTAAGTGCCCTTTTCAAAAAACAGTTCTATCCTGGAAACTGAAGTTCCCAAAGTGTTCTGATTTTTCACCTGGCTAAAGTTCTAACAAAGTTATTTCTCAAACTAAGGTATGAAGACAACCTGCAGCATCATGATTAAAATGAAAATTCTTGGGCATCACCTACTCAGTCTGAATCTCTGGAGCTGAGCTCCTTGCACAAGCACTTTTAAGCAGTTCCCCTAGAATTTTTTATTCACACAAAAGGTTGAGAATTACTGTAATTATTGCCTTTCCACTCTTTCTCCCCTCTGGGTAGACTTCAGCTATTACAAATTTAGTAACTTGCATTACACCTTCTAGGTGAATAATTCAAAATAGCTTTTTAAAGACACAAGATTTATGTCATTCCTGGATATCCTAAAACTACTTAAAAATGGCAAAAAAAAATTAGAAAACATTTAATTACAATTAAGAGGTTTTTTCCCATATTAAAATATACACTGTAAAGATGGGTTTAGACCAGATCCTCATAATATCAAACCAAATAGAATTATACTCTGGGGTGCATAAAGTGAAAAACTATCTCCAATGTTAATTTGAGGTAACCCTATCAACACTAATATCTAAGAACATGGAAAATAAATGAAATCAGATACAGGCTGATTAACATTGTCCTCTACTTTATAGCCCAGAACATCATGTTTGTTTGTTTGTTTATTTTTGGTTAGGTTAGAAGGATAAACCATCACAGTAGCCTCTGGGCACATTTACAGCATTTTAGAAGAGACATTTTACAGTTTCTGTGTAAATTCTGAGCAGCTTAAAGTGAAGACTAGCTCTGCTATTTAGAACGATTTCTGGTTTGTTTCAACTTGAAAGTGATTTAATAGGAGGCCCACAGAGAAAATCTGTCTCAGTAATCAAATTATAACAAGTAAGGATTAAAAGTATTAAGCAGTTTAAGCAAACTTTTCAGCTGCCCTGTTTTTTTTTTACTAGTGGGGGGATAGAAGCCCATTTGAAGTTGGCTGTGAGAATAAGTACAACAAAATTATAAGAATGAAAAACAAAAACTGCAGAAAAGTTTTGGTTCATTATACATCTCCAGCAACAGTGTTTTTCAAACACTTGGTTTGGCCAAACCCTAGCCTTTTTCCCAAGGACGTTCTGTCTCAGTCTACTATTCCTTTTCTGAATTATAAAGCCAACTGTATTTTACAGGTAAATTTAATTTACATTTTAAGATTCATTTGTACTTAATTCATCAAAGTGTTTTGTCATGTGAGCCACTGGGTCTTGCAGAAGGCTTGTGATCTTTTTAATAGACTTTTATAACCTATTTTTTTTCCTTTCTTAGAAACAGGAAGTCACTTTAGCCAAAAGCAAACAAGGTTAAACTCCAGAGTGTTCAGTTTGGGCTTGACATTTAGAAACACAGATCCAAATGGGTCTTGAGCTTGACAAAACATTCCTTCCTTTATTAGGTGAAAAGAAAACATTTAGGGTAAAAACAAAAATGATTAAAGTGGGAATGCATTGCTTTTGTCTTTTATAAGCAAAAATAAAACCACATACTCTTTTTCTAAAAAAAAAAAAACTCTTGAAAAATGTGTAAGCCAAATTAATTTCTGATAGGTTGTTTATTATATACACTGCAAAAATACATAGCACATATAGCAAATTTATATATAAACACATGCATTTATAAATACATAAGGCTATATGTATATGTGCATATATAAAGTTACAAATGCATTTATAAAGTTTCTGCTAGTTAAGAATGTATTTAGCTATTACTTTTCTAAAGTGACTAAATTGTATTAAATAGGATATAATAATGGGAAAAGATCTCAAAAAAAGCATATGGCTGAATTCGTAGACTCCTAGAAGTTCAGTGCCCCAAATATACAAAATGATTGTTAATTAACCTACTTTTAAACTCTTCAAGGAAAAAGAGTTCAAATTCTTCTGCAGTCATGAGGTAAGATTAAGAGCAAACTGATCACTGGTTTCCAGCAGGAGTATAGGCAATGCTGGCCTAAATTTTTAATCTTTCCAAATCTCTAATAAAAACAAACAAACAAACAAAAAACACACAGAGATCCCAGAATAACAAACAAAACAAAATTTCATGACAAACACCTAAAGCAAAATTCAAAAAAAAAGGTATTCCTACACCCCCTAAACTTTCATCTGCCATCAGGACTACACGCTATCAGCAACTGTATGGGAAAACATGGAGAGAAGACAAAAGCACTTCGAATGAGGGTGAGACATAGAAAACAAATTCCTAACAGGTATTTCCCTCAAAATGAGATGTCCTTACTAATGTGAAAAGCTCAGTGACCCTATCTGAAAATAGCAGACACGTGTGGGAGGGGCCCTCAGAGGCTGTAACTCATGAGTGAGTTCAAGGGACCACAGAACAGACAGATTACGCAGGGGAGTCCCAACTCCAAGAACTCTCCAAATTGACCAACCTAAGGTCCCTTTCAAAACACATGCTCAACCTAAGGGGAACAGCTGGGAGGAGAAGCTAAACAGAGCAGAGTGGAAACACTAGGACAAAGTAAAGAGAAGCTCCAGAATAAAAGAATGGGGGAGAAGGCCAGAGGTAGGAAGCTAAGAAAGCTTGCTTGACCCTTCCTTTCTTTGAATATAGGAAAACGCTTCTCACTCAAAATCAGCGAGAGGAATACAATGTAGACAGATGCCATGTAAAGTTTTTATAAGGAAAAAGAACAGTGAGCAAAATAATATTCATGTAGACAATAGAGGCATGCCAGAAACCATCCTACAAAATAGATTAAAAATATCTAAAATATTAGAAAAATAGCTAAAAGAATTAAGAAAATAATAGAAACTATGAAAGAAAGCCAAAAGAATTAGAAACATTCAGAAATGAGCTGATGGGGAAAATAAGGAATATTTGAAAAGGAAGAGGACAGAACTCAGGAAAGACTTAGATAAAAAAGTACAAATGTTTTCAGAAATGATGACTAGACTAGTAGGAACACAAGAACAAATAAATGAATTTGGATAATGGATAATGCCTTTGGGTACATGGATATTGCCTTCCAAAAAACAGAATATGGTAAAGAGGAAATTTTAAAAATATATAAAAGTTTTAAAAAAAGAAATGAAACCATTTAAAAGAAAGAAAGTAAAAGAAAAAAGGAAACAAGATCCACCACCTATGTCATGGAAGCCCCCAGAGAAGATACCTAAAGCAATAGAAGAGACTCAATACTAAAATGTATCATCTAGGAAAACCTTTCTGAAATAAATAAAGGGCAAATATATTAAAAGAGCAAACCATAGGCCTAAAAAATTTTTAACAAAAAGAGACCGCATATTGTTAAAGTAAAACTAACTTTTAAGGGGAAAAAAAGTCCTTTGAATATCTAGAAAAAAAGACAAAGTGATTTGTAAGGAAAGAAAACCTGATGGTCATCATGCTTTTTAACAAGAACACTTCATGACAAAAGACAATGAAATATCTTAATATATTTGAGATACTCAAGGAAAGAAAGCATAAGCCAAGGCTTTTACATGCAAAGTGACTTTCAAGTAAAAATGCTGAACTTTTTATGAACATACAAGAATTCAGGAAATATTGCCCCATGGAGCCCTTCCTGAGTAATCTCCTAGAGAACAAACTTTGGACAATCAAAATGACTACAGTCATGGCATAGGGACCAGCGGTGAGAATTTAATACATATTTATTTGTGGAACTAATATTAAATTAAATAATGGATACAAAGAAAACATTAGAGTACATAATGGCTATATATTCGGATGATATATACACAGCACAATTATTGAGAAGTACAGGAAGGGAATATAGAAAATAGAATAAACTTGCTAATTACCTTGAAAAACATTGCTAGATAATAAATGAAGGTAGCATAGAGTTAGAATATCACTAACACTTAATGAAATAATGCATCAATACAATAATTTTTAATGGTAGTTAGCACCATAAAAAGAGAAACAACCAGACAACATGTGCATCCTGATAAAAGTACACATCACCATCTATGAAGTATTTTTGTTTTATATAAAAAAAAAATCAAACCTGAATTTGAAAGTCTCTGAATCTAGTAGTTTACAGAAAACACAGGGGAAAGAAGAACATGTTAAATAAGCCCACAAGGATACATCCCAGACTGTGGGAAATTCTCTGGGACTAATTACTCAGTCTTTTCTACAAACTAATTTCCAGGGGTAAAGGAGTGAAATGGGCTTAGAGCTCAAAAGAGACTTAGGATACTTGTCAAACAATTACAATGCATAAGCTTTATTTGAATCCTGATTTGAACAAAAAATTTTTAAAAATAATTATGAAGTAATTGAGGAAATGAGAATACTCTGTTGGATATATGAAGATATTAAGGAAATAATGAGGATTTTAAATAAACTATAGTTCTATTTCTTAGAAAAGAATAAACAACTGACTTAAAAAATCTTATCTTTACTATTATATAGTCACATTATTTAACTTATGAATATGCTAGCATAAAATTATAGTACAGCATCATGGTAACATTATATTACATTGATCAAATAGAAATTTAGAAGTTCTATGGATGAAAATAAAGAACTTAAATGCTAGAAAGTGTATCAAATGAGACCTAGTCTAATAAATTATTGCTTGGCCCCAAACCTGTCATTTTAAGGATGTGCAATCATGAAACTTTGAGTTCACTAATTAATCTATTCCATAGACATGATTATTTTTCTATTACACTATTTTTATGTCTAAAATGAGCTCTCTTTGGCTTATGTTTGAACACATTTCCTTTATTTGGCCTTCTTAGAAATGGCCATATCAAGACAGACCTGGATTTGCTATCTTTTTATCAGTGACCACTTGGTCGTTTTGAGAAAGAGCCTCAGGGAATAGATGTGAAGATTAAATGAAAAAGTATTTAAAATGCTGGCATATGAAAAGCATTCACTAGTAATTATTATTGTATAAAAATTTTTATTGATAGCTGTATCATGCAGGACCCTTACTCACATAAAAAGCAGTCCACCATAGCTAACTTCAAGAAAAAGGGTATTACTGAAAAAATAAAGTTAGGTAGTTTACAGAATTTCTGAGAGAACCAAAAATTGAGTTTAAATACTACAGAGCCAGGAATAGAGCATCAAAGAGAAATGCCCAAACTTCTATTCTAGTGTACTCACACCTGATAGACAAATATCACTTTGCTGTGTAACAACTAAAACACCAGGGACAGTTTGCCAGAAACTCCAGTAACTTAGACTCTTGCCTTAAAAGAACCAAGTGCCTCCACCATCAGGACTGCCAACTGATCTGATCTCCTCAACATAACCACTACCACTCACTTCCGCCTCCAGGTCTCAATGACTATATCTGCTTGGTGGAACCTAGGTCACAAGTAGAACCCTTGCGGCAAAGGGTTCTGAGAAATACAGCTTTAGCCTAGACTCTATTGCACAAAAATTATGCTGGAAGGGAATCAAATGCTTACTAGGTGAACTAAAATAAGTGTCATGTTCTAAAATACTTAAATTCAATCTGTGTTTTCCCTCTTTAATATAAGTCTTGCTGACTCCTCTAATCCTCCTCCATGGGACAATTTTCTACTGAATACCTTTATCTTTACTGAGTTTCTCCAGTCTTTCCACACCCTACCTCAAATGTTATTAACCTTGTCCTTTTATTCTAATGTGTCTAATTAATGCCGAGCAGAGCAGAAGGATGACTTTTTAAAAAGGTATACGTTTGCTAAAATATCCCACTCTATTATGACTTTTATGAAAATAAATCGATTTTGCAGATACATGTTTGACTTGTTTGATATGATCTATTTTTCTTATGTAGCCATCTAGAACATATTGTATAATATTAGCATGTATTTTTTTAATTAAACCTATAATTTGGTTTTAGATTATCTTCTAAAGTATTAAGAAAGATAATTATCTTCTGAAAAGTATTTAGGATATGTTAGAAGCTACTTTTTAAAAGCATAAAGCAGGGGGTGCTTGGGTTGCTCAGTCAGTTAAGCTTCCAGCTCAGGTCTTGATCTCAGGGTCATGAGTTCAAGCCTCATGTTGGGTTCTACCCTGGGTGTGGAGACTACTTACAAAAAAAAAGGCAGGGAGGATAAAACAGCATATATATTACAAAACAATTTTTTCAAAAATAATAATCCCCAAATGATACTTCTGCTATAAAACAAGGCCAAGTCCAAAATTCATAGTCTTTAAAATAGAAGGGCCACCATTTTTCCTCTTCTCAGGTTAACATTCATTGTTTATAGCTACTTTTGGAACTTAATGAAATTATACAAGCTATATTTATTCATGTTCTCACCTCTGGATAGCATCTCTTTACTGAAGGATTTTTTTCCAATAGCCATACATACCATGAAATCATTTAAGTATAAGTAAAGTCAATGAAAGGTGAAGGACTTTTGTCTTCCAGGGAAGTCGGTTGATAAATGCATCAGCTCATCTAAGTTTGCCTACCAGATGTGATTTGACTTTAACATTTCATAATTCTGTTTGCAAGCAAAGTGAAAAAGGAAACAAATGAACAAATATAATTTGTTGAGGTCTGTGAATTGAATAGAGAAGTGTGGAAAGAGATGAAGGTAGGGGTGAAGGAACTGCTTGAAGGCAAGAATGAATCATTAGGATATGATACAGAAGGTAATGAAGAGCAAATGGTTTAATGATGCCAGAGGAACACCTGATCTTGGCTATTGAATAAGAGGGTGGAAAGACAGTGGGTAGAAATCTTTGGTTCATAGGGCACCTGGGGGGCTCAGTTGGTTGAACCACTGACTCTTGATTTGGGCTCAGGTCCTGATCTCAGGGTGGTGAGATGGAGCCCCACATCGCATCAGACTCCCTACTCAGTGAGGAGTCTGTTTGAGATTCTCTCTCTCCCTCTGGCCCTCTCCCTACTCACATGCTCTCTCTCTCTCTCTCTCTTAAATAAATAAATAAATCTTAAAAAAAAAAAAGAAGAAATCTTTGGTTCATTGGCTTAAAACAGGTATATTTCAAAGTTCTCGTTTTTGATAAACTACAGGCTGTTTTCAATCTAGTACAAATATTCATGTACAAATATTAGTGGTCAGATGTTCCAAACAATGGTAATTGGTTGATGGACTGAAACTTTTTAACTAACATAATAAAGAAATAATAATTAAAACCAGAGAAGTAAACTACAAAACTATAAAGGGTAGTCTTTGCCCCAAAGAACTTTCAGAGCCACCCTCACAGATGGTAACCAAGTTTGATAGGCCAGAGAGAGATAGGCAGTTTTCAGGCTTCCTTCTTGCGCCAAGATTATTGGACCAATGTCAGAGACAATGACCAATCTCTTTCAAGTTGGCCCAGAGGGATCTGGCAAGCAAAGTTCAAATCTCTGCAGAATATTTCATTCTTACAATGAACTACAGGCCCTGCTTGTGTTTACCATATGGGTTTATTCTTAAGTCAATTAAAAGATAAGCAGTCTCAGAAAACATATGGTACATATTCCACAATACTTTAGAGAAACTGTACAATGTATCTTCCATAGAATCTACAATTTAACAGAGAATTAAAATCTGCCTTACAGTCACACAAAACTTGCTAGTATCAGATTGTCCTTAAGTACAAGTAGATAAATTTATTTTGCCATTCTTAACACGAGAAAAATTGCAGACCATCCAGTATAGTTGGAATTCTGCAATTTTTGTTCTTTTAAGACTAGCAAAAATGTATTCTTTTGCTAGCCATAATATACGAACCAATGTACACTCTTTTATACCTATGTAAGCCACATTCTCAAAGGCATGCAATACAGTTTAAACAGTTTTTGGTTATTATGCCCTGAAGAAACATTTGAGATAACAATTCTACCAATTAATGTTGATATATTCTGTTTATTTAAAAGTATATCAGTATGAGGGGCACCTGGGTGGCTCAGATGGTTAAGTGTCTGCCTTTGGCTCAAGTCATGATCCTAGGGTCCTGGGATCGAGTCCTGCATCGGGCTCCCTGCTAGGCAGGGAGCCTGCTTCTCCCTCTGCCTCTGCCTCTCTCTCTCTCTCTCTGACTTTCATGAATAAATAAATAAATAAAAACATTTTAAAAAATAAAAAATAAATAAAAGTATATCAGTATGAAAATCCTTTAATAATATTTCAATCATTCTTCAAGTACGCATGATTTAAAATTGCAATCTTTTCCTCTGAGTATAATAAAACATCAGTTTATAAGGTATGTCCAGGTAGTATCTGGGGTATATCTATTGGAGAAAGTGTTTTGGGGCACCCAAAGAAGATGACAAGATCTCTTTAATTTACAATGTAAAGCAACCATGCTATTTTACAGCAGGCAATTTTTGTACTTTTCTCCTTGTCTTTATTTTTAGTCTCTATGATGTTTTGTTCCCAGATGTCGGAATGTAGCTGAACAGGGGCTGCTGCTAATTATTGAGCAAATATCCATATGAAGTCCAGATGTTAATGTGTGATCATTTTTTTCTATCATCAAATACATTTCTTTTTGAGTCCTGTTGAGATCAGATAAGAATCTTCCCACACTTTACCTTCGTCATTTGGAGCCCTTACTTTATTTAGTCTTCAATCAGTTACCTATCATTTACCTACACTCTTATGTGAAGTTTATATCCAAATGAATTAACTTTATGTTTCTTATTTTGTTAAGTATAATCTGACTTAGATTTCCATAAGAAGAAAACCTCTTAAAAAAGACATTTTTATGTGCAATTTATAAAATAAAATGTTGAAACTAAGCACAAAGAGAATATCTGGAGAGAAAACAAATAAACACTACATTTAGCTAGATGTTAACATCAAATGTTTTCTTCCAGAGAAATGGTTATTAATAATAGAAGAACAATATAAAACCCTAAGTTAATTGTGGGAATTTTCAAAGCTTCTCTGGGCTGGAAGAAAATAAAAAAGCAGTCAATCTCTCATGGCTTACCAATAGATCAATATATACTCTTCATATTAATAAATTTGAATATTTTAATTTGAAATTTACCTACTGAGTCTATACTTCAGAGCAATATAGCTGTTTAAGTAGAGAAAATTGCCACAATGCTTTATAACACTAAATTCCTATTATAAACTAACTTCACATGGTTCTGAATCCTCTAGAAATATTAGCATTACAAACCGAACACTTGACACTAGAAAAACCACATTTCAGTAACTCTCATATGGGAATAAAATAAGACTAGAACAAAACCAAAACTTACAATTTTTTTTAAAAGTCAATAAGCTTAAAATTGTTATGGTACTACCATACAATTCCCATTTTTGATTCTTGGAAACACTGAAAAGCACTTTATTAAAGTATATTTCAGTTACTCCATCCATAAACACATAATTTTTTGTAGACAAAACTGGGTGAAGAAATCCAAGAGATATAATTTCAAACTGTATTTTTGCTCAAACTGAGGTTATAACATTACAAAGTCTTCCCACCAACTAAGGAGCAAAAGAGGCTGCTCATTGTCTGATTTGGCTCCAGATGTAGAAGTCATGGCATTGGCCTTCAGGAGAGTTGGTGGGAAACCAATTTCAACTGGTTCATATTCAAAATTTGAGCATGATACTGGTATATCTGATTGTTTTGTGTAAGAACTTATGGTATGGAAAGATATATTTTGAGAGATATCTAAATATAAAGTAGCTTTACATTATATTTTAATTCTCTAACAAATTATCTTGATTTTTCCATGCCAGGCAATTTTCACATATTTGTACATGAAACTTGGATTAAAAGAAATGAGCCATTCAGTGACTCAAAGAAAATTTTTGGCATTAAAGAAAAAAAGTCACTACTTGCAGACTTACCTGTGGTGTCCCTAATCAATGAAAACCTTTCAATAACTCAAATACAGGTTAACTGAATGTGGTTTACTAATTATTATGCCAAACATTATGAACAAAAAAAGTTCAAAACCCATTATAGACCTATGCATCATGTAATATTAGAACACTAAATCTCTAACTGTAAACTATCATTTTGTACAACTTAATGAATAACAATTATGAGAATTAATCCATTAATCTGGGACTAGAAAAAAGCAGGCCATGTGCCTAAAAGAAACCAGATGATATATGTACAAGTTCTAGTTCTCTTTTTTCCTATTAGTAAACTGATATATTTAACAGGAATAAAAATCAATGGGAGTAGGGGTACCTGGGTGGTTCAGTCGGTTCAGCATCTGCCTTCAGCTCAGGTCATGACCCCAGGGTCCCGGGATTGAGTCCTGCATCAGGCTTCCTGCTAAGCAGGGAGCCTACTTCTCCCTCTGCCTCTCTCCCAACTTGTGTTCTCTCTTGTGCATGCTCTCTCTGTCAAAAAAATAAATAAAATCTTTTTAAAAAAAATTGATGGCAGTATATATCTAAGTTGGATCTTTTTTTTTTTCATTTAGCCTAAAGGCATATGGAGAAAAAAGAAGTTATGATTAGATTTTACTAACCATGAGAGGGCTTTTAAACATTTTAAAGGAAAGTGAAATTTTTATGAGGTCATAGATCTTTCAAAATATTTTCCAAAGTTGTCATCTTTGGTATTTTGCTTCACATTTCAGGAGCTTGAACGCCAATCTGCATCCCAACATCATGGAAGTATCTGAAATATTAGATTTCCTTACAATGCTAAACAATGTCTAAAATTTAGGAGGAAATAGCATATCTGGGGGATGCTAGTAAGTAAAGCTTGTGTTCACAGTCCTCACTAGGGATGGGCCCCTAAAAGACACTATAATATAAATTTCAATTATGTTTCAATTAACAGAATCACGATTGTTTGTTATTTTGTGTAGCACTAACAATCTGGAAGCAAAAATTAACTTTGATGGATTGAAAAGCATCTTGGTAAAATCACCATTTCCTTGATTACTCAGTTTTATGTCCATAGATGAAAAAGTTTTCCTAAAGTGATTAGTACACCTACTTGATTCCAGGTAGGATTATACCTAGACCATCTAGTAAATGTAGTTGGTGGGGGGGAAAATACATAAAATACATCACATCAGAAATGATCATTTCTAGTTCCAAAGATTTTATTGTCAGGAAATACTTTGTATATATCATTATAAGCCTTCTTACCCATACTGAGCCCAGAAGACTAAACTCTGGACAATAAGGTTGGTTCTAAGATGAATCATTTTGTACACAGTCATCTACAGGCCAAGCTTTTAATGACAGCACAATAACACTGAAACATTATTTTTATGGCAGAAAAAAAATGTAGTATTTATTTCCCCAAACTTTCCACTGCATTTGTTAGTACATTTTTTCAAGAACAGAAAATGAAACACTTGGGGTATAAAGATTTATCTACACAAATAAAGTGAAATACGAGCAATGTGGCCTTGTAGGAAGAGCACTGGTCCAAAGGTTTCCAGATGACTCTGACTAATAAGCCACAACACTTTAGGCAAGTGACTTGGCCTCTCGCTTACTATTTTTAAACAGTAAAATTGGGGGGTGCCTGGGTGGCTCATTTGGTGGTTAAGGATCTGCCTTTGGGTCAGGTCATGATCTCAGGGTTCTGGGATCAGGCCCAGTGGCAGGCTCCCTGCTCAGCAGGGAGTCTGCTTCTCTCTCTCCCTCTGCCCCTCCCCATGCTCATGCTCTCTCTCCCTCTGTCTCTCTCTCAAATGAATAAATAAAATCTTTTTAAAAAATAAAAATAAAGAAACAGTAAAATTGGAATAATAATGGCCATCTGAGAAAATTAATTACATAAGTAATATGGATTGGAGGATTCATAAAAATGCCAAATCCATCTTTATATTTAATAGCAGAATATGGGCCCTGAATTAACCATCTAATTTTCACAAAAGATATGATATACTGAGAAGTCGCAAAGTCCTACTAAAGCATCTAAAATTTTTCTCTCCAAGTAAACAGATATAAGATGGATGAAGCTTAATAGAGCACCAGAAGGCAGAAAAACAGAGGTTAAACATTCTATGAATACAAAAAGCCAGCTTAATATGAAAATAAATATACAGATTTACATAAAAAAGATAAGAAAAAATAATATACTTTTCACTTTATACTTTCATTAAAAAGCTTTATCAAATTTTTCCCTCTTCTGGGGGTATTAAAAACAAAATTTCCTGAGGTCAAGAGAAAACTATTTAAAGAAAACTATTCAAACTAATTCTTACTACACAGAACTAAAGAAATTGGAATGGCTTAAGATGAAAAAGAGAATGCTTTGTCTACTACTCTCTTAACATAAAAGGCCATTATGAAGAGGATGTTAACCAGTCGTTCTACACCATAACAAGATGAATGGATTTTAAAACATTAGCAGAAATACTTGTAAAATTTAGCAGGATAGGTCACACTTGGAATTATTAAGAATGTTTTATTATGTGGATAGGCATTGAAACAGTCTAAGAGAGGGCATGTATTCAGGATCTTTAAGAATAGAAAAGATAATTTATCCTGAAAGTCTTGGCCTCACCTTGCTAAAGCTGGCTACTTGACAACTGACCTTTGAGATCATTTCAGGCACTTGGATTTTATAGTTCTTCTCAGAAAAGAAAAGGACATTCTTAAATTGACTGTAGTTAATGATTTCTTATTTTATTACACGTATTATAATTTTAACACATCACTTTTTGCCAAATTAATAGCAATATTTTAGAAGAAGATGAGAAGCTCTGTATTCGATAATGAGTTCAATGCCAATACAATCACTTTAACCAGGGCAGTTCTGATACAGATTAGCTATAAAACGATTGAATTTCTAACTTAGTTTAATACACACAATGAATACTAGTGGGTTTTCATTTCTAAAGGTAAGCATAATTGCACATGTCTGGCCAGATATAATTAAGTCTGAAAAGCTGAAACCTTTTAGCCAGTATTCAGAAGAAAAAATGTAATAGTACATTTCGTTATTAAATGTTACATGCCCTATAAAATGCCACAAAAGAGACATTTTATTTTTAAAAGATTATTGGTTATATTCAAAATGACCTTCTAGACCATTAGGTAGAATTTGTTTCTGTGGAGCACTGAAAGTGATACAGCCCTCATCACTTAACTGCTGATCTCTCGGTTCCCACATATTCCAGAACTAGAATTTGGCCTGCTGAGTTCTGGCAAGGCTTGTGTTGGTATCAAGCAAACTCCCTTCCAAAAAAGTGTTGGATAGCACTACCATAACTCTGAGTTGTACTGAAATCCAAATGTGAATTTCCTGGAACACATATGGGAACATGCAGTCAACAGATTTCTGAAACTGCATACCAGCACTTTGCTTTGCCTCTGCAAGTGCTTGCCTATCTTGGAAGAAAATCTATTAAAATCTTTTCCAATGGGTTCCGAGAGAAAATATTGAAACTAAAGTGGCCACTTCGCTAGTCAGCATCAAAGTTTTAAATACTAACTTCCATATGAAGCTGGATGAATATAAAATGTTTTTTCTGTATATATGAGAGCACGCTACCAAAATAGCAAAAGATCAGAGTGACATTGACAGAATTGCAATTATCATCATCTTCTACACAAATTTTCTTAAATTCAGCCTTTTTGTCCTTCATCAGAACAAAGTTGAGTCTTAATACCTAAATTTGCTATTCTGTGCTTTTGCTCAATAAAAGGTTTTGGTAAAGGCTGCTTTACATTGCATTTTCTTAAACTACCTGATTAAAACCTTGGTTTCCATATATTTTAAATATTCTTTTCACTTATTCATTTTCTACCACCTTCCACACCTTATATCCAAAGCAATTCTCTTGTTCCCTACCTGAACATGTTCTCCACTCTTCAGATTTCAAGTACTTGAAAAGAAATGACAAAGTTGAGTAAACAATTCAGCTTCTTTCTGATGTGTCATACCAATAGTCTGAGGAAGCCAAATTAACTGCTCTCTGTAATTAACCACTAGGTTTCTGATTGGTGCAGAGGGTTTTCCAATCTGGGTTTACTCAGTTTCTCAGGTAACCCTGGGCTTTTTTAAATTATAAAAAATTGATTCTAGCACAAGGCCTAATACATAGTAGGAAGAAAGGAGGACAAAGGGAGTTATATATGGAAATACCTTCTCTAAAATCTGAGGAACTACTAAATGTAATAGAAATAAAACCTCTCCCCAGAATAAAAATCATTTTTAAAATAGGGTCATATATTTTCCTAAATGAAATTTGTCATGCATAATCTAAAAAATATAAAAGAATTTTTAAAGACAACAGACTGGTACATAGGACTGAGTCTCAGAGCAGAAATCAGAACTGACAGGCCTCCATTGAGCAAGCTAGGCACATGTACATGAATCCAGGTCAGTTGACATAAAGTCACTATTTTCTCTCACCACACCTAATCCCAAAGTTGTTGTTGTTGTTTTAACGTGTTTTACTCACAAGATGACCATCTGATAAAATGCCTCCTGCTCTGAAGTTGTAGGGCAAACTGTTATTTTAGATAACGGGTTTGAACCATGCTTGTGGCTATGTAATGGAGAGAGAGACTATCTCAGGTAGAGCCTATGTGGTATACACAGCACAGATTCAGACAGACCTTGTCCAGGTCTGCTAGGCATCAGGGCAGCCCAACAGATGTTTATTTGAGTGAGAGGCAAAGGACCTCCTTGAGCAGAGCCCATCTTAATGGATAAGAGCCAACTTCATAGACTTGGCCCAATAGAAACAACTGAATTGGTCAACGGGGTTGGTAGTAAGTGTGACAGTGAATACAATAAGGAGTTTACTACTAATCAAATTTGTCTTCTAACTCAACCTGATGTATGAGTTTTAGGGAAATAGAGACTACAAATTAGGACAGAAAACAAAACTAAAAAAGCTGTTTCTTAAAAAAACATTTCAGGGGCACCTGGGTGGCTCAGTCGTTAAGCGTCTGCCTTCGGCTCAGGTCATGATCCCAGGGTCCTGGGATTGAGCCCCGCATCGGGCTCCCTGCTCCGCGGGAAGCCTGCTTCTCCTTCTCCCACTCCCTCTGCTTGTGTTCCTGCTCTCGCTGTCTCTCTCTCTCTGTCAAATAAATAAGTAAAATCTTAAAAAAAAAAAAAAAAAAAAACCATTTCATAAGGTGTTGAGTGAGGTTCAAGCCAATCCTTGAGGATATACTCATTGGAAAAAAAATACTAAGACAACAGAAAGACATACTCCCCAATGACCTTACAGCACCATGAGGTACAGGATATCAGCTGTCCCCCAGCCCCATGAGGAACGTGATACACTGCACAGCTAACAGTGGCAGTATACCACAAGAACAATGGTATTGGGGATGCAGGGGCTAGAGATCATGGCTACCTGTGGAGGCTGAGAATGTAAGGAACACATGTTTGTTACCTATCATAATTCCCAGCTATAAGTAAGAAAGACTTTGAACATAGTCAAGTCTCAAAATAGCAGATGAAAGTGAGAGCCAAGGAAATATTGCTTATTTCTAATAATCCATCTCTATATCCCTCTTCCAGGTTAGTCTGGAACAACATGGGTTGTGTATTTATCACATATCAGTTAAGATTAGAAGTAGTTCAGATTACAAGAACTCAGGAAAAATCTAATTCTTTGGCATTTCTAAGCAGAGCAAATTGTTAAAAATACACTGATAAACTCACTAGCTTAATTTTGAAGCAAGGAATAAACCAGAAAATTGATTAAAATGCTCTTAGCAGTAATCACTACTTTCTTTTTATTGAAATTCTCTCCTTGCTTTCTATAAACCTGATTTTTTTTCCTAACTTTCTAGTTATTCCATCTTAGATTTCTCAACTTCTTTTTCTGTTCACCTCTTAAAGGTCCATGTGCTCCAAAGCCCCATCTTTTGTCCTCAGATCATTCTCTGTATGTTCTTCCTGGAAGATCTCATTCCAAGCAGTTTCACTTACAATTTATGTGTTGACAATTTTCTTATATAGCTGACATGGTTAAGAAACAAATCATTAAGTGACACCTGGGTGGCCCCGTCGGTTGGGTGTCCAACTCTTGATTTCAGATCAGGTCATGATCTCAGGGTCCTGGGATCAAGCCCTACACTGGGCTCCAAGCTCAGCAGGAAGTCTGCTTGAGGATTTTCTCTCTCCTTCTTCCCCCCTCCCTCCCCCCACTCATGCACACATGCTCTCTCTCTCTCAAATAAATAAATGAATCTTTAAAAAAAAAGAAACAAATCATTTCAAGTTTTCAAATCTCAGAGAAAAGGGGAGGATCAGGGATCTGGTGAGTAGAAGCAAAAGTAAAAGAAAGTTCAGGTAGGGAAAAAAGTGTGTATTTATAGCAAGCATCTACAATACCTTTCAGATAACTGGGCTACTCAGAAGACACTTTACTTGAAAGTGTTAACAATTTTAACCCAGTAGAAGCATTTGTAGTCTTTTCACCAATATAATCCAGCCAGGGTGTGTTAGGAGAAACAATCCCCAAATCTCATACATTTTGTTTAGCCAGGAAAAATCCTTGAAGGATGAGGGAATCTTATCCATTGCTCTGTTTTATTTCACTGCTTCAATTGCACATCTTTTAAAAATGTGATCTAACATTATCAGATTCAGAAGAAGAAAAAAAAAAAACACTGGGGTCAGAACATTTGGGAAGTAAAAGAGAAAGTTAGTGTTCAATATGCCAAACTCAAGCCTCAGAGGAAGGTCTTCCTTCTAATCACCTGATGTGGTAGAAGTTTATGTACTTTTAAATCAACAGGTGTTTATCTCATAAAATACAAATATTATGCTATTTTAACAACATCCTTGGCTGTCCTAAGGATACTGAGGATAAAATAGGAGGAAAAACTCTCCTGTCCCTGAGGCAAGGATTTCAGCTGGCTTGACCATGTCTGTGTGCATGTGTGTAGTAGGATAGTGGTGAGGGAGATAAAGTGATGGTCTTTCTTGCTTTGTAAAACATTTATTGGATGAATTGAAGACATCAACTATACAGGTGTCTACATCTGGCCTCTCCGGCACCCATTGTTCTCAAAAGAGTTCAAACCCTTTCTAAAGCAGTATCACTGCCTCACCAGGACCCACAGTGAGAAATCAGTCAGATACATGTGCAAAACAACATTCTGCCTACTCCATGTGTTCAATGTCTAGCAAAGATACAGGCAATAAACAGTGTAAATGTGTAAGTTACACTGATGTGTGTCATATGTATATATATGTATTTTTTTAATAGTTTATTTATTTAAGAGAGAAAGACAAAGAGCGTGAGAGAGAGCGAGCATGAATCGGGGGGGTGGAGAGCAGAGGGAGAGGGAGAAGCAGTCTACTAGCTGAGTGGGGAGCCCAACATGGGGTTTGATCCCAGCACTCCAGAATCATGACCTGAGCCGAAAGCAGATGCTTAACCAACTGAGCCACCCAGGCGCCCCAGTGTCTGCCTTTTATATTTTATTTGAATGGGCCATTTATAAGCAGTCTTGTACTGAACTAAAATACTAAAGTTTAAATATATTCTTGGCAAACCATCCTTTCCTATGGAGCATAGGCTCATCTCACTTAAGAGAGTTTATAAAATGCCAAATTAAGTTTTACTTCTATTTCCCTTCATCACTTACTTGTAAGTATAAATTTTTTAAAGATTTTTTTTTTAGTAATCTCTATACCTAATGTGGAGCTTGAACTCACAACCCCAAGATCAAGAGTCACATGCTCTACTGACTGAGCCAGCCAGGTGCCCCTGTAAATATAAATTTAATATGCACCGCACACCTGATATGTTCAAGATACTGTGCTAATAAATCAAGGATGGGAGGGGGTTTAGGGAGGAATGAGATGTGGCCCCTGCATGAAACATCTCACAATCTATTCCAGACACAGACACAAGGTCACTAACCCTAAAACCAGGCATTCAATGATAAGTGAGATGACAGTAGCCACAGGATATGGTGAGAGAACAGACAATTGAGCTGATCTTGGAATTCAAGGATAAGTTTTCCCTATGGAAGGAAGAATATTGCAGGCAGAATGTTAAGCATAGACCAAGTCATGGGGAAATGAAAAAAAATGTATCAAAATTAAAATGCTTCTTGTTCTCCTTGGCAGGACAAGCTTGGGGGATCAGTGGAGAGGTATTTTCAGGTGTGCTCTGGGGAATTCTTACGTCCCTGTAGAAGTTATCTGACATGCAATAAACCCACAAAGGAAGAAATAAAAATGACTAATAAATATGTTTATTTGCTAACTGGATAGCAAAGAAACACAAAATATTTATTTTTTACCTATCAATAATATAAGTAATAATAATACTCTGATTTGGCAAGAATGTGCAGAAAATGGACATTTTTATATATTTCTTGAGATATATCCTAAGGAAATCATCAGCCTGCAAGAAAATATATTAACAAAGAGATTCATCAGGACATCATTTAATAGTAAAGAAAAGTTTGGGAAAAAATTAAATGTCCAACAATAAGAAAGAGGTTAAATAAATTAGTATACAAATAAAAAATAAAATATTATGCAGTCATTAAATATATTGGAATAATTAATGAGAAGAACTTATGTGCATGCTTAATGTTAACTGAAAAAAATATGTCTATGCATAGAGACAGAAAACTATGAGAATGCATAAAAAAATAGTGGCATGTTACATCAGTGGTAGATAAAATAGTGGTTTTTGTTTTCTTTTTCTCCTCATCTGCATTTTCTAAAATTTCTAAGATGAATGTTCAATGATATTATATCAAGAAAAATCATTTACCCAACTGAACAAAAAAGCAGAAACACAGTTGTTGGTTCCTATACTGGAAAAAGGGCAAGGTACCTTATGGTAGTGAGCACAATTTTCCTTTTGCCACTGAAAGGAAACATTGGAAGAAGGGGGTTTTACACCCCCTTTTAATGAATAATAATCACTTATTATAGTGTGAAGTTATTGCTCTCCCTCATTGCTCCACCCAGCCACACACACAGAATCTGCCCCCCAACACAAACTTGAATAGACAATTTCCAGGGAGTACTCCTCTCCAGTACTGCCTTCCACTAGACCATTCTATTAGGGATCTAAGGAAACATATTAACTCTTTGAAGTTGCTAGATATGTCTATACTTATACCATGGCAAAATAGAGTCATGTTCAACCAAATTAGGGAAAAATACTCAGTTCCATGACATTATTTTAAAATATATTCAAACTCTCTGCATTTTTCCTCAGCATTTAACAAGCTCTGTAGTTTATTGATTACAGAGGAGGTACGGTCTCTTCCAGTGGGTTTAGGACTTAATTAGGAAATAAATGTCAAGACACACATGTGTCATTAGATAGGTATGTGAGAAAGTGAGTTTAACTCTCATAATCAAGGCCTTGTGGCAAATAATATAGAAATAATGCCTGGTTTTATAGTTTTGGTAAAACTTGATTTTCCTGAAGAATCTTAGTTTTTATCTTGAGTTAAAACATTCATTTTGCTAGTTCAGGGCATTTGGTAACTTTGTTAGGACAAAAGTGAGATACTGCCAATATAGTTTATTTAAAAAGTTTTATGCCCTTCCTTTCCTTAACAGGACAGGGGTTTATAAATAAAAAAGCATAGTTTTCTTTTTGACTTTCAATAGTGAAAATATAAAGATGGTTTCATGGAAAATGAGTTTGTAGATTTCAAAAAAAAACGTTCATCAGTTCTGCTGTAACACACATACATATTCCTAAAAATTCTCACTATGCAAAATTGTTGAACAAAAACACAGGGCTTATGGGGAAAATGGGCACATTAGTGGCACATTACTCAAAAACTTTGTTAGTTACACATTTTTAAAAAATATGGAAACCACTTATATATCTTCTATGGCAATCCAAATCAAAATCCCAGTAAGATTTTTGTGGATATCAACAAACTGATTCTAAAGTTTATATGGAGAGGCAAAAGTCTCAGTAGAGCCAACACAATATCAAAGGGAAGGAGAGCAAAATTAGAGGAGAGATACTGCCCAATTTCTAAACTTACTATAAAGCTACAGTAATCAAGATTGTGGTATTGGTGAAGGAATAGACAAATACATCAATGCAACAGAATAGAAAAACCAGAAATAAACCTCCATATATATAGTCAACTGATTTTTTTTTTTTTTTTTAAAGATTTTATTTATTTATTTATTTGAGAGAGAGAGAGCACATGAGAGGGGGGAGGGTCAGAGGGAGAAGCAGACTCCCTGCCGAGCAGGGAGCCCGATGCGGGACTCGATCCAGGGACTCCAGGATCATGACCTGAGCCGAAGGCAGTCGCTTAACCAACTGAGCCACCCAGGCGCCCCTCAACTGATTTTTTTTTAAACGAGTAAAGGCAATGCAATGGAGCAAAAATAGTCTCTCCAACAAATGATACTGGAACAACTGGGCATACACTTGCAAAAAATGAACCTAGATACGGAGTTTAGACTCTTCACAAAAATTAAGCAAAATGGATCATAGACCTAAATGTAAAATACAAAACTATAAAATTCCTAGAAGATAACATAAGAGAAAACCTAGATGACCTTGGGTTTGGTGATGCCTTTTTAGATACAAAATCAAAAATACAATCCGTAAAAGAAATAATTGGTAAGCTAGGCCTCATTAAAATTAAAAACTTCTGGGGGTGCCTGGGTGGCTCAGTTGGGTAAGCGTCTGCCTTCGGCTCAGGTCATGATCTTGGAGTCCTGGGACTAGGCCCCGCATCGGGCTCCCTGCTCAGTGGGGAGCTTGCTTCTTCCTCTGCCTCACCCCCTGCTTGTGCTCTTTCTCTCTCTCTGTCAAATGAATAAATAAAAATCTTTAAAAAAAAAATTAAAAACTCCTGCTCTGTGAAAGACAATATTAAGAGAATTAGAAGACGAGCCACAGACTGGAAGAAAATATTTGCAAAAGACAAATCTGATAAAGGACTTAGCCAAAATATACAAAGAATTTTTTATATTCAGCAATAATAAGAAAACAAACAACTGGATCTTAAAATGGGCCAAAGAATTTAATAGACACCTCACCAAAGAAGATATACAGATGACAAATAAGCACTTAAAAAGATGCTCCACATGGTATGTCATAAGGGAAATGAAAGTTAAAACAATGAGATATTATTATAAATCTTATTAAAATGGCCCAAATCTGAAACACTGACAATACCAAATGCCATCAAGGATGTGCAACAACAGGAACTCTCATTCAACGCTAGTGGGAACACAAAATGGCACAGCCTCTTTGGAAGACAGTTTGGTGGTTTCTTGCAAAATTAAACATACTCTTACCATATGATCCAGCAATCACACTCCTTGGTATTTACCCAAAGGAGATGAAAACTTGTGTCCGTACAAAAAAACTGTACACAGATGTTTAGAGGAGATTTACTAATAATTGCCAAAACTTGGGAACAACGAAGATATCCTTCAAGAGGTGAGAGGATAAACAAAATATGGTACATCCAGACAATGTAATATAATTCAGCGTGAAAAAGAAATGAGCTATCAAACCATGAAAAGATAAGGAGAAAACTTAAATGCATATTACTAATTGAAAGAAGCCAGTCTGAGAAGGATAAATACTGTATGATTCCAACTACATGACATTCTGGAAAAGGAAAAACTATAGATACAATAAAAAGATCAGTTTTATTGCGGGGAAAGATGAATAGACAGAGCAAGGAGGATTTTTAGGCAATAAAAATAGTAAAATATTTTAATGATGGATATAGGTCATTATACATTTGTCCAAACCCATTGAATGTGCAACACCAACAGCAAACCCTTAGGTAAACCATGGACTTTTGGTGATTATAATGTGTCAATGTAGGTTCATCCTTGGTCAAAAATGTACCATTTTGGTAAGTAATATTGATAACAGGGGAAGACTCTGCAAGTACAGAGGCAGGGGATATATAGGATATCTCTGTACTATCTTTTCAATTTTATTATAAATAAAATTACTCTAAAAATGGAGTCATTAAAAAAATAGAATCCTAATAAAAATACATAACATTACAATAAATATGGTACTTTACGTTGAAAAAAAGACCTGAAGTTTTCTTGTAAATATGGGCATCTGGAAGGTTGCAGCTTGTGAGTTATTGTGAGGTAGTGGTATGAAAATTATCCTAAGTTGGACTTAAAGTTATAACACTAGATGTAAATGAATGTGGCTCTTAACAGAGTAAACTGAGGTAGTTGGTAGATGTTTGAAGTGTCCACATGTGTGCATTTTGTGTATTCCTATGTGGTTTTGTTTGGTACCATGCACTTTCCTGCATTCAAACAGTGTTTTTTGCAGACAAAATTGTGCATTAGCAAATGTCAGATTCACATTATGCTCAAATTGTTCCCAAATACATCAACCATTTTAGAACAAATTCACACTCTCAAAACAAAGACATTTGCCTATGGTTAATAAGATTGTGTGACAGACACTAGGTTGATTCAACTACTATATAATTCCAACCTCTTATTTTTGCTTACCTATATTATAGAGGGTGAAAAAATTAAAATGCAATTGAAGCTATAGGTGGCCATGTGACACAGTTCTTATTAATTACATCAAGGAATAAGACAGTCTGAGCAATGAGGCATAAACACTTGGGAGGTGAGCATAATGTCCCAGTTGATGATTATGTCAGATAGGAGCCCTTACTAAAATCCTCTTCTCCTATGATATCCCAATAGGCCAAATCACTGGAAATGTGCACAGATGATAGTATAGAATACTGATGATTAGCTCTATTGTCAGAAAATATATATTGAAATAAATTTGGTTGCAAATTATGTGACTTGTATATGAATACTCACAGAAGCTTTATCCACAAGTCAAGTGTGGAAACAACCCAAATGTCCATCAACAGGTGAGTAGATAAATTATGGTTTACCCAAACAATGGAAGACTACTCAGCAATTAAAAGGAAAGGAATATGATATTTGGAATTCCACAGATAAATCCCAGAAGCATGATTCTGAGTGAAAGAAATCAGATACAAAATATTTCATACTATATTAGTCCATTTATATGAAATTCTAGGAAACACAGTCTCCTCTATAGGGATAAACTAGATCAGTGCCTGCCTGGGGCTTGGGGAGAAGGCGAGTATGGGCTAAAAAGGGGCAAAGGGGAACTTTTTTTAGTTAACGGAAATGTTCTATATCTTGATTTGATAGAGGTTACATGATTGTATCCTTTTAAAAACTCATAAAACTGTACATCTAAAGTGTATGCTATTAATTGCAAATAAATTATATTTCATTAAAGTTGATTTTTAAAGATATCAAACTAGCCAAACTAGTTGATATTCTTGGGACCCTTTGGCCAACAATTCAAGCTCTAATTCTCAAACCTTGATATTCACAAGTGTAGCCAGAAAGGCAGAAATTATAGACCATGACCATATAAACTTATTACACCTCACCTTATGAATTTGGGTTTCTCCCCTAATTTTTTACACTATCTAACTTCAGTTCAACATGTCAAAGTACTACAAAGAACTCATTAATATACTCAGTCTTACTTCCAACAGTTTTAAGCTGCCTTTCTTTGACATTCTCTCAAGAAATCTCTAAATGACCCAAAACCTGGAGACTTCATTTTTTGGAAAAGAAAAATGTTTTAAAATTATCTTTGAAAGGACCTTGTCATATATTTTTTACCTCTTGCAAGCTCTGGTGTATAGAATTTTGATTCACGACTCCCTGATAAAAAAGACAACATATGGAATTATATAAAATATTCTCCCATTGGGAGATTAGAATTTTTAAGAATCCCCCCAAAACAAATAATTTTCAGGAGGTTGTAGTACCCACCAAAGGCCTAGGACCAAGTAGACAACTGCAGGAAAGAACAGCTTCCATCCAAGACCCATCAGTTAAGATTCAAGTGACCACAACCACAGATCATCAAACTAATTTGCTTGCTTTTTCCCACCATTTTCTTGTTTTGTTGTTTATTCTTCCCTCTTTGCTAGTTTAAAGTTCTGAGTTGTTAACAGAACTAACTATGATATCTGTAATAGATTAACATGTAACTATGATATTTATAAAATCCCTTTCCTTAATGTTGATTTTTGCATCCTTAGCCACTCCTTGGTGGCATATTTTACCCAAATCATTAGCAGATTGTAGCAAGGTAATAAACTTATACTAAGGAGTGATTAAAGATATAGATTTATTCATGTATTATAATAAACTGATATTAAAGGAAGCTGGATGACACTCCTGTAGTACCAATTCCTTGTAATACATCAGATAATTTCCTGGGAATTTGTACTAAGTGACACTATAATGGAAAAATACCACAACAGTAAAAGGAGAAGGAGAGTAATGGGAAGAAGAAGAAGGATAAGAAGAAGAAGAGAAGAAGAAATAGAAACCTAAAACCCTCTTTCATATTATACCTTGATTTAGAGGGGCTTTGTCACCAACAAAATTTGAGGCTTTTTTTTTTTTTTTTTTGAGAACTAGCTTTGGTAACCAAAGTCTTACAGAAATAAGACTGGGAAATAACTAAGGAAGATTGGGTGCATATGTGGTGGCTATCTCACTTTTACAGACCTTACAAATAATGGTCACTACTTAGACTCAACATCAAGCTCTTTTGCTTTATATCTACTTGATAATTTCTATAATAAAAAAGGGATTGTCTGGTGCAGTACCACTTTTATTATGTGGTAATAAAACATTACAATACTCTGAAAACTTTGCAGGGATGTTTTGGCTAAAAAGAGATCATGGTCCTTAATAACTAGTGACATAAAATATCCAGCCAAAAGCCTATCGGCTACTGCTCTTCAGTAAGATAAAGATTTGTTGTATCAGTAAACTGATGTCTGACTTCAGAATAAAGCTCAGTTTGGCTGTTGGGTCTTCTCAGGAAAGAGAAAGAGAGAGTGAAAAAAAGGAAAAGAGAGAAGGGAGAAAGAGAAACTTAAAAAAATTAACTATAGAAGGAAAAAAATGGTGCCTTGATTGGAATCCAAATGTCACCCCTGAAGAGGAATTTAGGTCTGCTCTCTTCTGTCCCAAACCTCTCATTTTTATTCTCTATGAAAGACTCCAAGAATGAGGAGAATCCTACATGCTATGAGAATTGCAGGAGAATTATACAATATTTATAAGTCATAAAACCCTGGCCAAAGTTGTTCATGAAGTTGAAAACGCAGTTGTTCAAAATACAACCACATTAGATATAATACTGACCACTCAAGGGTGAACATCTATTGTCATATCCCTACAAATCTCTCTGGGATCTTTAATATTACTAAACAGACCCAGGAAATAAATAAAGAAAATATGAAATTAAGTAATTTGGCCATTCCCCTATATCAGGTGCTACTGGCACTAGGGATTGGGAATGAGATGTGTTCTCCTGATTTAATTAGGGTTCAAGGATCTTGGCTTAGAAGAGGCCTACAAACTCTGATCATGATCTTTCTCTAAGTATTTGCTTTTGTTATAGAGCTCAAATAAACTTTAGAGTCCTAAATATTGTTGTATAGCCACCATCCAGTCAAATGATTCAACAAATGATCATCCAACAAAAGAATAGGAAAATGACTCCCTCCAAAATTCAGTACATAAGCCAAGACTTCAAACAGTATTACAGATCTGGATCAGCCATGTCTCCAGATGGCAGTGGTCTATATCTTCCAGCTCAAGCTGAAGAATTACCACAAAGTGAGGAACTAAGAATTGAGTTTACCTGTGTGGTCTTAGTTCCCTTCCCACAAATTATTTTATGTTCTCATAGGTACATACACTCATGTGTCCTAGTCAATCCTTCAAACATGATTTAGAACTGTGGGAAAGGATCCAATTACTTGTTCTATAAAGTTCTAAATGCCTAGGTCAAGTAGGAAAAAGTGAGAAGTAATCTGATATATTATACTAGCTAAATAAAAACTCTAAGTGGTCCAAAACATCACATAGACCTTTTACAGCCACATATTCAAATATGTCATGATTGACTCAGCCCCTTGCTCTTCAAAAATTATTAATTAAATGAAACTCAGTTTATCTCTGTGGAGTCCTCAAGATGAATCTCACAAAATAGAGTATTTATTTTGAAAGGACATCAAAGTTTAGAGAATATTTTTCATAGACTTTTGGTGAAAGTTTTTGAGACTGAATAGATGTTGGTAGGCTAAGAATCTAGGTTCTATATATTATTCACCATGCTATAAAAAGCTGGAGTGAAGAGGGGTGGGAGGGATGCGGTGGCTGGATGATGGACATTGGGGAGGTTAGGTACTATGGTGAGCACTGTGAATTGTGTAAGACTGATGAACCACAGATCTGTACCGCTGAAACAAATAATACATTATATGTTAATAAAAAATAAATTTAAAAAACTGCAATGAGATATCACCACACATCTGTTATAGGATGGCTATCATTTAAAAAAAAAAAAAAGTTTGGAAAAAAAACATAGAGTCCAAAGGAATTTCCTTACTATGTAATGTCTTCCAAAAGTTAAACAAAAACTTTAAGGTAATCTTTTATAGAACCTAATTTATTAGTTAAGATAAACAACTTTTAAATACATATTAATACATATTTCTTCAAGGTCATAAAAAATACACTTGTCTTTTACTGATAGCAATGTTTTATCAGTATCTACCATGTTTCATTACTTGGAAAATGCTATATTCCTAGAAGATAGTATTTCATGTTACACATCACCACCACCCACCACCCACCCATCCTCCATCATTGCAGACATTTTCCTATTGTTTACTTTTTATCTAAAGCAAAGACTTTGTAAAGCAAAGATGACTTTGATATGGTTCTCTTATTAAAATTATCTAGAATGGATGTGGATCTCAGTGTCTTACCTGAAAGTTATTCTGTAGGATATTTATCAACACTTGTGTATCTAGCTGCTCATTTCTGCACACTCAAGAAGGATTCCGTGAAGTACCACAATGGACATCAAGATGGCACTTTTGATCAGGTATCAAATTTTTCCATATCCTTTCTGTTTCTGTAGAGAATGGAATAAAGGTAGAAGAGGTGGGGGAAAGAATCAGTTTCAAAAACAAAACAGATTGGAAAGATAATGACTACATTACAATGACCCATTTTCTTTTATTTCCAGCTTAGAATTTCCAGTTTAGAAAGATCTTCATACACTTAAAGATGTACTCAGAGATGAAAGAAATTCCTACAGCCACTAGATGTCATTGTGATGTCATTCAAATATTGATGGACAACATATATCTGATAAAGTTAAAAAGAAAGTTTCATATTTTTTTTTCTGAAGGAGAAAACATGAAATATTGTCATTATCTTGAAAATAGTGACAAAATATTGTCTTCATCAGGAAAAGGCTAAAGGTCCTACTATCTGCTGAAAAAAATTCTCCAAGCCTTGGAAAAACAATTAATGGTGGTTATTTGATGTCATTCTAGTTTTACTACTTCAGAAGATGCTATTCGTTCTACACATGTTTTAATTCTGAAATTTGCAGCTGCTACCGTTGTTACTTACCCAACTTTAAATGGGAGGAAAAAATGGATGTGTGAAAGTTGAGGGTAAATTCAGGTGAAGAGGAAAAGGGAGAAAGATAAAAAGGTTCTTATCTCATAGTCCCTATTTTCTTTGTGAGTTACAGTGAAGGCAGGGTACATTTTTTTTAGAGTGAAGGAAGAAATGGTGTGTAGTTGATTGGTGAAGAGAGGTGAAGTTTTCACATATCTTTTGTAGGTAATAGAAGAGGATTATGGACTATGTTACATGTAATGAGTCCACTAAAATTCATATGTTGAAGCTCTAACGCCCAGTCTGACTGTTTTTAGAGATGGGGCCTTTGAAGAGGTAAATAAGGATAAATGAGGTCATATGGGTGGGGCCCTAATCCATTAAGTGTCCTTACAAGGTGATGGAGAAACAACCAGGGACATGTGTGCCCAGAGAAAGAGCATGCAAGGACACAGTGAGAAGGTGGCCATCAGCAAGCCAAGGAGAGAGGTCTCAGGAAAAACCAAATCTGCCAACACTTTGATCTTGGATTTCCAGCTTTCAGACTGTGAGAAAACAAATTTCTGTTTTTTAAGCCATCCAGCCTAGTATTTTGTTACAGCAGCCCCAGAAGACTAATGCAAAGAGGTATATAGCTAGATGAAAATAGAAAGATTACTTGTGTAGTTAACATTAAAAAACATAATTTGCAATAATTGTATGGCAGATAATGATAGTGACCTTCTCAATATTTATTCTCCTCTTCCTTACTAGCAAAATGTGATTTCATTCAGAGCAGCAGTGTGCTGGTGCTGGATACATATTGTTGGATACATACATAGGTACAGCCACTTTTCTCTGGTACCTCCTTTCTTTTGCCTTGCCTGTTCTTTGGAAGTGAGGCTGAAGATGACAAACTGCATTTGGCCTTAAAGAAATCATGAGATGACTATGGGGATTAAAACCAAATGATAGGGATAGTGGAGCAGAGAGAAGGAGCTTGGAATACTAATGGCATAGCAGAACTACTGTATCAGCCCTGGACTGTCAACCTCTGGATTTATTACTCTTTTTAAAACACTAAGTGTCTTATTCAATTAAGCCATTGTACTTGAGTTTCTGTGGCATGCATTCAACTGCAATCTTTGACTGATAGAGATACCAACTTCATAGACAGATTTATCCAAGACTAAAGTTTTGCAAGGTATTATATTGCAGGAAGACTAAGGAATAAATAAAGTGAATCAATTGACCAGAGACTGGTAGAAGTTCAATCTAGATTATATGGTATAGAGAAATAGAAGAGAAGGTATATAAGGAAGGCCTAGTTTAATTGGGAAAATTAGAGGGAAAAAGGAGGTCTTTAAAAAGTTGGGGAATGCATGTGGAGAGAATAAGTAAATGAAATGACCAGAAAAACAAAAGTGTGATCCAAGTGGACCTTGGACTTTAAGATTTTATAATGCATTTCACTTATACGTGGAATTTAATCAAGAAAACAAATGAACAAAGGAGTAAAATAGAGAGACAAACAAAAAAACATAGTCATAAATACAGAGAACAAACGGGTGGTTGCAGAGGGGAGGTGGGTGTGAGGAGGAGTGAAATAGATAAAGAGGACTGAGAGTACACTTATCTTGATGAGCACTGAGAAATGTATAGAATTATTGAATCATTATATTGTACCTCTGAAACTAATATAACACTGTACATTAATTATATTTGAACTTTAAAAAAAGATTTCATAATGGAATAGTTCCAGATAGCAACAATTTTCATAATATAGCCATTGTTAATAGTGGCCAAAGTAGAAGAAAGTAAAGATCTCCAGCATCAAGATCAAGGATGTTGTCATCCACATAGACAATGATGACAGGCAGGAAATATGGCAGGATATGAGTTAAAAACGAAGATTACAAGCTTTATGGTGAAAGGTTTCATGAAATCTGTAAATGTTATCAATAGATGACAATGTGGAAGAGTAGAGGGTAGTATGGCTAGATCACATGAATTTCAAAGAAGATAAATTTTTATAGGATAACAGAGCAACAAGTAGTTAAGAATACATATTTTCTTCCCAATCTCTTGGTATTTGGAAGTAGCTTCTACTTATCTCCCCAATTCTCTTTTAAACAGATACCCACTAAATGTTTATTAAATGAATAAATAATGATTACCTTCTCAATCCTAACTGTATTCCATCCCCCACCCAGAAGCCCTCTGGATACTAGTTAGTAGCTAATGATAAGTTCCTAAATTCTCATTTTCTTAAGAAAGAGAGCAGGCTGACATTTTAGAAAGGTTTGAGACTGAAAAAAAAAAAAATGAACCTGGGCTTCAGTGATGGTGAAGTGTCCCTATTTTAATGCAATTTTCACCAATTAAACATCTTTACCTTTAAAGGATCTATTTGGGCATTCTTTTCTTCAGTGGAGATAATCATACTTCCCAATTAGGCCTTGAAGTGAAACTTTCCTTTAAAGCTTCTTCCCAATGAGGACCTAGATTTCCAGTGTGACAATTTCTAATGCCAATCTCCTCTTTCTCAACTGACCCTTCAATGAATCTTTGCAGATGATTTGGTCTAGATTTTGCAACTCTACCACCACCAAACAACAGTTTTTAGTCACTACACTGTGACTTACCTAACATATCCTTTTAACCCTAATAATATAATGTTTATTTTCAGTAACTACCATTTCTCCCTTGAAATGTGGCTAAAGTACCAGATGCAAAGACACTTACCTGTTTGCTTACCCTACTTTACTGAATCCTACATAATCTGGTTTTAAACTTCCTCTCCCATCTCTATTCATACCATTTTCCTAGTAGGTAACTAAGGCCCAGCACACTGACCTTCTTTATTTTCCTTAACAGCCAAACCAGTTTCTAGCTCTTTTACCTGGAGTGCTCTACCACCTGATCATCCTAGGGTTGGTTCCTCCTTGTCATGAGGATCTTACTGTAAATATCCCTGTTCAGACTTTCCCCAACACCTAAAGGAGCAAGTCAGCCGCTATTTATAGTACCATGTAGTTCTTTGCATCTCATTTATCACTACCTGTGGTAGGCTGAAAAATGGCCTTTCAAAGGTGTCAACATCCTCATCCCCAAACCTATCAATATGTTACTACCTTACAAGGCAAAAGAGACTTTACATGTGATTAAGTTAAGAATCTTGAGATGGGGAGATTAGCCTGGACTAAACAGGTGGGCGCAATACATTCACAAGGATCCTACAAGAAAGAAGCAGGAGGTTTAGGGTCAGAGAAAGGAGATACTATGCTGGGAGCAGAAGCATTACATTTTGAAAATGGAGAAGGGGTCACAAGCCAAAGAATGCAGGAGATATGTAGAAGCTGGATTCTCTCCTAGATACCCCAAAGGAAACACAATTCAGCTGATACCTTGATTTCAGCTCAATGAAATCCATTTCAGATTTCTGACTTCCACAACTACAAGACAGTAAGTTTGTGTTAAGTCACTAGGTTTGTGGAAATTTGTTATACTGGCAATAGAAAACTAATACCCTAACATTTTTCTTGTTTTATTCATTTGTTATTTGTTTATCATCTGTCTTCCTTTAAAACTATTTTTTTTTTAAGATTTTATTTATTTATTTGAGAGAGAGAGAATAAGCGGTGGGGAGGGACAGACAGGGGTGGGGGGCAGGGAGAGGGAGAAGCAGGCTTCCTGCTCAGCAGGGAGCCTGATGCAGGGCTTGATTCCAGGACCTGGAGATCATGACCCAAGCCGAAGGCAGGTGCTTAACAGACTGAGCCACCGGGGCGCTCCCCTTTAAAACTCTATTAGGGACAATAGCCTTGGTGGGATCTTTTGTTTTTGTTTGTTTTTTTCAAGATTTTATTTATTTGAGACAGAGAGAGAGAGAGCACAAGCGGGACGGGGCGGTGGCGGTAGTGAGAGGCAGAGGGAGAGGGACAAGCAGACTCCCCACTGAGCAGGGAGCCTGATGCAAGGCTCAATCCCAGGACCCTGAGATCATGACCTGAACTGAGGGCAGATGCGCTTAACCGACTAAGCCACCCAGGTGCCCCAAGAGCCTTGTTTTTTATATTTATTCCTGATCTGAGAGCAGTGCCTGGAACATAGGAAGCACTTATTAAAATTGAATTGAGTGAGTAATTGCTTTTTGGTACACAAATTTGCATTTTGTGGACCAAAAAATTTTATTCTTTCCCTAAATATAAAAACTTTATGCTTTTTAAATGCGAAAGGGAAAAAAAGTGTTTGGCAGAGATAAAAGTGCACTAGCCATTCTAATCTCAATATTAGAGGACTGATATTTAAGAGTTAAGAACATGTTCCCTCTCATCCTGATTCACCTTTCTTATAAAAAGGATGTCATCTGCCTTGATATTTGTAATCCTTTGCCAAGGCATGTGCTGTTGGTTTTTAGTTCAAGTCTCTAGGTCTCCATGTAATCTATTAACCAAAGAGTTGACATAATTATTTTTAGAGCTATAAAGGGTGGTAAAGCTGCCATCACCTTATCTAGAGTTGATTGGGAATTGAAAAGTTATTTCACCATAGATGATTTTCTAAGGATGTATCTGTATGTGAAAATTTCCTGGAAATACTGATTTTAAAATATGTTTCAGCATTTGTAAGTGTCAGCGTATCTGTAGAGGGATAATTTTGCTTCTATTTTTAGACTAATAGGCTTATAGACTAACATATCATTTATGAACTTTCATGAGATGGATTAATTAGACCATGTCAAAAACAACATTTCCAAATTTTCTTAACCACCGACATAATTTCCCCTGAGCCATATGGTATCCAGAGCTTGGGCTGGTGGGTTAGAGTTGAGAAGGCTGAGATGGAGTGAAGGACTCTAAGTTTAAAGGTTATCTTTTTCCAACTAGAAGATTTTCACCAGTTCTGTTCCATAGATTCCTCTTATTTCTAATCAAAATCTTATTGTCAGCAACTGATCTCAGTCTTGTCTATATGAAATGTTTATAACCCTTCCAATCCTGGTCAAGTAAGGATTACTGAGAAACAAAAAACTAACCTTAATTAGATTGTGAATGAGATATTCAAAATGGAACATAAAAAAGGCTATTTGGAAACTTATCAAACTTAAATATTATTAGAAACTTTATTCTGTTCCAAAAGCCTAAGTATAGTCAATACCTTTGGAAGACTTTGGACTTAACCATGAGAATCAATAGCAAAGACATATTTGGGGGACATAATCATAATGTTACGGCTGTATTTAAAAAATAAAAAGATTGTGAAACACAAATTTGAATCAATGACTATAAATACTAATTCTGATTTATCATCTCAGTCTGTTATTTCAAATTTGGTAAACTCATCTATGGCCAGGATCCAGTTATTTCTCCTTTTTTTCCTACTTCTTATAGTTCAACTGAATAAAAATCATAAATAAAAAAGAGAAGACACTTTGTTCCCGATTTGTTTAAAATCTGTTCTAATTCATTAACTCCAGTATATCCTGGGGTAATGCCTTTAATTTCTCCCCATAAGCCCAGGGCCATAAACATCCTGTAAGAATCCCATGTAGCAACTCTTTTGACTCTTGTTGACTCAGATAAGTACTTCAAACAGCACCTGCCACCCACCCTCTCCTAAACTTTTACTCTCATGATCCCTCCAGTATTCATCACTTTGGCTTCATACGAGGACATTTTCCCTCTTTCTAGCCACTGAACTTATGAACTCTGCCTGGCTCCTCCTCCCACTCCTCCTTCTCTCTCTCTCTCTCCTTTTATTAAGTTAATACTAGCTATATTTCAATAGAGCGGTTAGCAAAACAAACAAAAACACAGTACTAGTGTAGACAATTGTTTTTTTCTCAGGATCCAAATTTCAAGAATTCAGTAGGCTAACGCTACAGCTGATTTGTCTGGATGATCCCAAGAGATGTTCCTCTTCAAGTCTCCCCCCGGTCTATTTTCACTGTGAAGTTGATTCATTTCTTTCAAAGAATGGTCAACTAATGACTTAAACTATCATAGTCACTCTCTTATGATTCAGAAACTTCCTGGCACATTATTTGATAAACTTTACATTCAAAATGATTTCAAATCATGTAGAGGGATTTTTCACTTGCAAGAGGATGTAATTAATTGGATTGGTTTTAAAAGAAAGCAAAGGGGAAAAAGAGTGAAGTATGCATAAGTTTTGCTGGAATTTATTCTGGATTTTCAGAGAGTGGTAAGGACTAAAAGTGCCTGACAGAAATCTTTAGCTTTGCTGCATACAATACAGACAAAAGAATTAGTGCAGGGAGTTAACTACTTAACTACTGTTACATTTTTTAATGGATTTATTGAGATATAATTCATATACCATAAAATTTAACCATTTAAAGTGTACCAATTTTTTTAGTATATACAGAATTGTACAATCATTACCACAATCAATTTTAGAACATTTTTGTCACTCCAAAAAGAAACCCCATGCCCATTAACAATTACTCCCTATTTCCTCCCAACCACACACCCCTCCTGCAAGCCTTGGCAACCACCAGTCTAGTTTCTAGCCTTCTATATTTGCCTATTCTAGACAATTCATACAAATGATATCCATTCAATATGTGGTGACCTTTATGACTGGCTCTTTTAACTAAGAATAATGTTTCCAAGGCTCATTCATGTTATAGCATGTATCATTACTTCATTACTTTTCTTACAATTAGGAGACTTTACGTTTTTATAGTGATTTTAGTTTCATAGAAAAATTGACTTGAAAGTACAGTGAGTTCCCATACACTGTCTCTCTCATTCCCCACACACAGTTTTCCCTACTACTAACAACTTGCTTTAGTATGGTGCATTTGTTAAAATTGATAAATCATTATTGATACATTTTTATTAACTGAAGTCCATAATTTACATTAGGGTTCACTTTTTGTATTGTACATTCTATAGGTCTTGACAGATGTATAATGACATATATCCATCATTACATTATAATATAGAATAGTTTCATTGCCCTAAAAATTCCTTGTTGTACTTGTTCATCCTTTCTTCTCACAAACCTCTGACAACGACTGATCTTTTTGTTTCCATAATTTTATCTTTTCCAGCAAAATATAAAGCTATTTGGCTGAAAATATTCCATGGCATGAGGATATTTTCTCTTTAGTATGATATATTGCATTTTATTAATTAATTCATCAGTTGAGGTATAGACATTTATATTTCTACTTTTTGGCTGTTATGAATAATACCACTATGAATAGTCATGGACAAGTATTCGTTTGAACATATGCTTCATTTCTCTTGACTGGAATTATGGTCACATGGCAACTCTTTAATATTTCCAAAACCTTCTGGATAATTTTTCAAAGTGTACCTTTTTACATTCTCAGCAACAATATATGAGAGTTCTACTTTTCTTCACATCCTCTCCAACACTTGATATTATCTTTTTTATTTTAGCCATCTTAGTAGGTATGAAGTGATATTTCATTGTACTTTTCACTTGCATTTCCCTAGTGCCTAATAATATTGAGGTTCTTTTCATGAGCTTCTAGGCCATTTGTATATCTTCTTTAGAGAAATGTCAATTCAGATCCTTTGCCCATTGTTTACTTGGGTTATTCATCTTTATGTTATTGAATTGTAAGTGTTCTTTATATATTCTTGATAAAAGTCTTGAAAGAGAGAGAGAGAGAAAGAGCACAAGCAGAAGGGGCAGAGGGAGAAAGAGAGAGAATCTCAAGAAAACTGTGCTAAGCATGGATCCAGACTTGCGGCTAGATCCCAGGACCCTGACCTGAGCCGAATTGAGAGTGGGATACTTAACTGACTGTGTTATCCTGTGCCATCCAGGTGCACTTCATCTATTTTTTTTTTTTTATTGGTTGTGCTTTTGGTAGTTAAAAGCCCAGAGTTTGGAGATAGACAAACCTATTTTTCAATCCCAGGAACTTCACTTATGAGCTCTGTGAATTTGGGCATTTTACTTAACTTCCATAAGCTTCAATGTAATTCCCATCAAAATCCCACCTAGTTTTTTTGGAAATAATTTGTCAGTATAAGAGACAATCTCAATGGTTAATATGTATGCTTAATACTTCATGTTTTTGCTATTCAAAATGAGAAGCATTTTTCTTTTTTCATTGTTACATTATAGAAGAACACTTTGTGGATCTACATTTGGCACTAATAGAAGAATGTAGAGATCATACTGATAGAACAAGATGGAAGGAGAGAGCACAATACATGGATAAATGAAGCAAAGGCATTCAGATATAAATACTGCCATCTCATATTTTTACCCTATAAAGTACTAGATAATATTTTTTAGGCTAGTTTATGGCAGTCTCCTTCAACATGGTAAATTAGAGATAATTATATAGATGTAGAGGAAGTGGGAAGTTCATTGTGATAGACCAGAACATTTTGCTTTAGGGGCAAGGAGAATTACTAAAGACCTTATTAGGCACCTTTAGAGTGTCCCTGACTATTGCCTTCATATAGTAAACAAAGGATGATAGCCAGTATGTTTCATCTTCATCGGGAAAAAAAACACAGTAAGAAAAGTATATTTCAAGAAAAAAGTTATTTTACATATTGAAAATAAATATTGACTATAAAATGATTAGAAGTTAGAAAAAGATAGTACAAAAGTTTTTAAATATTCTCTAGTGAGGACGAGGATAACACAGTAAATAGAATCAGCTGTCTTTGTGGCTGGCTTAGGTAGGGTGAGAAGGCTCTGGCACTGATTCCATTGCTAAGGTTCCCCAACTCATTCACATTATAGTCAGTGGACTTTCAAATAGTTATATTTTTGAAGTGTAATAGTAACCCCCAATTCAGTTACCAGAGTTGTCATTATTAAATAAAAAAGAAAGCAAATGCACACACAAAAGCCTATATACATGTCATTTTATTTTCCACATTCTGTAATCCATTTACTTATAAAAATTCCTCATTGGAAAGTAGGTAAGAATAACTTTTTCATAATATACTTGTTAGGATTCTAAAAATATTTTTTATAGCAATTCCTCCTGTGTCTAATGTGTTTAGTTACAGTAGCCATGGAAAAACCTCAAAAAGTGCTAAATTTTGCAAATTCAGCATATTTTAATTTTAGAGTGAAAAAGACAGCCAAGAACCTAATTTTTAACCATAGAACTTGGAGCTGAACATAACCTTTGGAGTTAAACCAGCAGAAAAATCACTCTCTAGAGTATGACTTCATAGCATTACTGTTTTACCCAGAAGAAAATAATCTATGTTATCTGATACTAATTGAATAGATGATTATCTTGGCTGCATAATTATCCAAAGTAAAAAGACAAATTTATAGCCATTGAATCTTTGTTGAGCTATTAGCAATTTTAGTGTGGTGACTATTTAAGATGGTCATTATTGGGCAAAGCCATAATCTATCTTAATTTGCATAATGTTCAGAAGAATTAATTAAAATTTCAAACACAAAATATTTTACCTGAAACATTTAAATAATTGATGAATGACAATTTTTTTCTCTTTAGATGAATTATCAGAATGTTCTTATATATATATATATATATATATATATATATATGTAGTCTCATCTCAATAACATTAATGTCACTTCTGCTTGGATTTCAACATATTTTTTTTAAAAATTATGACACCTTTCATTTACAGTTACTTTTTTCCAATAATACTATTGCATACTCAGGACCTGTGGTTTATAGGACCTGTAGTGCACTATCTTCCCTTTCATTCTACATTAATTCCCTGGGAAAGGTAGGCCACCTGCATTTCTTTTTTTTTTTTTAATTTAAATTCAATTAATTAACATATAATGTATTATTTGTCTCAGGGGTACAGGTTCATGATTCATCAGTCTTATATAATACCCAGTCTCATTACAACACATACTCTCCCCAATGTCCATCACCCAGTTATCCCATCCCTCCAGCCCCCTCCCCTCCAGCAACCCTCAGTCCTATAATTAAGAGTCTCTTATGGTTTGTCTCCCTCTCTGGTTTCATCTTGTTTCATTTTTTTCTCTTTTCCCCTATGATCCTCTGCCTTGTTTCTTAAATTCCACATATCAGGGAACACCTGCATTTCTCATTCTCCTACCTCCATGTTACAGAGGCTGTCAAGCAAGTGCAGCTGAAAGGACAAGGACTCCCTTCTTCTACCCAACCCCAATTCATAGAATGGAGATTCCACACCAGGCATGGCAGACTAATAATAGGTTTCAATAGCTTTCATCTAGATCACTCACTGGGTAGAGGTTTCATGCCAGTAGAGGAAAGCCCAGAAAATCAGAAGCTACCACTCTTTTCCAGCACCCTGCTCTTAAAGCTGTCATGTTAGTGTGAGGATCTCCACCCTAGCTCCAGAGTATTGTACAGAAATTTTGCCTAGAGAGAGACGCAGTTCATAAGAACAGAGAGCTCTAAAGATCTGCCCAAAGAACTAATTTTATTTAAAACACAGTGTGAGGAAGTTCAAGTTTAATGGCACTCTCAAAAACAATGGTGACTCTGGTGATAAGCAATTTTTAAAAAGCTGACACCTTCATAAAAACAAGCTAAACTATGAGCCAGATACTTTACTCACACTGACACATCATAATCGAACTGTCAAAAAAGAAAAAAAGAATATTTTGAAAACAGCTAGAGAGAAGCAATATATCATATATAAGGAATCCTCAATGAGATAATCAATGTATTTCTCATCAAAAACCTTAGAGGCCAAAAAGCAGTGGGTTGATATATTCAAAGTGTTGAAATAAAACAACTCCGAAGCAAAACTGTCCTTACGAATGAGGGAGAAATTAAGGCATTCTCAGATCAACAAAAGCTGAGGGAGTTTGTTACCACTAGACCTGCCCCAAACAAAATCATAAAGAAACAACATCAGATTGAAATGAAAGGGAAGTAGTCAATAACTCAAAGCTGTATAAAGAAATAAAGATTTTCAGTTAGGATAAATACATGGGCAAGTATAAAATATTAATATATAATATTAAAATATTTTGTAATGCTATTTTTAATTTTTGACATGAGTTAAAAGATAAATTCACTTAAAAAATTATGAATCTATATTTTGGGGCACACAATATTTAAAGATGCAATCTGTGACATCAATAATAGAAAGGGAAAACATGGAACTGTATAGGAACAGTTTTTATATGCCCTTGAAGTTAAATTTGTATAAATTCAAGTACATTGTTGTAACTTTAGGATGTTAAATGTAATCTTCATGATAACCACAAAGAAAATATTTGTAAAATATACACAAAAGAAAATAAGGTAATCAAAATATTTTGGCACAAAAAAAAAATCAAGTAAACACAAAAGGAATTAGTAACAGAGGAAATGATGGATTAAAAAAAGCTATATGGCATATAGAAACAAATAGCAAAATGGCAGAAGTAACTCCCTTCTTATTAGTTATTACTTTAAATGTAATGATTAAACTCTCAATAAAAAGACAGATTGGCAGAATGGATTAAAAAATATGATTTAATTATATGTTATCTACAAGAAACCTGCTTTAGATCCAAAGGCACAAAATGAAAGAATGGAAAACATTCCAGGCAAATGGTAAAGAGAGCTGGGATGGCTATACTAATATCAGACAAATTAGACTTTAAATCAAAAAGAAAAAAAGGTTACAAAACAAAAACATTATATATTAATCAAAGTTTTAATATAACAAGATATAACATAATTAATTAACAAACCTCAAAATATACAAAGTAAAGATAGACAGAGTTAAAGGGAGAAGTACATGTACAATAATAGTTGAAGACTTTAATACTCCACTTTCAATAATGGATAGATCAACCAGACAGAAATAAATAAGGAAACAGAGGGCTTGAAAACTACAATAAGCCACCTAGACCAAACATACCTATACAGAACACCCGACCCGACAACCAGAGAATACACATACTTCTCAAGTGCACATGTGTATATTCTCCTGGATAGACTATATGTTAGGCAAAAAAAAAAAAAAAAGTCTCAATAGATTTTAAAAGGTAGATATACAAAGTACTTTCTCCATCCACAAAGGGATGAAGTTAGAAATCAGTAACAGAAGGAAAACTGAAAAATTCACAAAAATGTGGAAATTAAGGAACACATACTTAAACAATTGGTCAAAGAAAAAATTGCAAGAGAAATTAGAAAATACGTAGAGATGGTAAAAACAAAAACACATACACTAAATCTTATGCGATATAGTGAAAGCAGTGCTCAGAGTAAAATTTCTAGCTGTAAATGCCTATGTTATAAAACAAGAAAGATGTCAAATCAACAACCTAACTTTACAACTTAAGGAACTAGGGGGAAAAAAGCACAAGGAAGGAAACAAGCAAAACAGAGAGTAGAAAAACAATAGAGAAAATCAACTAAAACAAAAAATTGGTTCTTCAAAAAGATCAACAAAATTGACAAACCCTTAACTATTTAGACTAAAAAAAAGAAGATTCAAATTACAAAAATCAGAAATAAAACTCAGGACATTGTTACGAATTCTATAGAAATAAAAAGGTTATGAGAGTACTATAAATAATTGATCACCAAAAAAATTAGATAACCCAGATGAAATGGAGAAATTCTTAGACACACAAAACCTGCCAAGACTAAATCACAAAAAAATTAGAAAACCTAAATGGACCTATAACTAGTAAGAGGGTTGAATCAGTAAACAAAATCTCCCAACAAATCAAAACCCTGGACCTGATGGCTTCACTGGTGAATTTTACCTAACATTTAAAGAAGTACTAACACCGATCATTCTCAAACTTTTTCAAAATATTGAAGAGGAGGGAATATTTTCTAATTCATCCTATAAGACCAACATTACCCTGACACCAAAACCAAAGACACCACAAGAAAACTACAGATCAATATCTTTTATGAACACTGATGCAAAAATCCTTAACATATTAGCAAAACAAATTCAGCAATATATTAAAAGCATTATTCACTATAGACAAGTGGGATTTATTGTTGGAATCCAAGGATGGTTCCACATATGAAAATCAATCAATGTAATTCACTACATTAACAGAATGACAGAAAAAAAAGGATATTCTTAATTGATGATGAAACACATTTGATATAATTCAACAACCTTTCATGATAAAACACTCAACAAACTAGGAATAGAAAGAAAATACCTCAACATAATAAAAGCCATAAATGAAAAACCCACAGCGAACATCATACTTAGTGGTGAAAGATCAGGAACAAGACAAGGATGAAAAAAAAGAAAAAGAAAAAAGACAAGGATGTCTGCTTTTGCCACTTCTATTCAACATAGTACTAGAGTTCTAGCCAAAAAACTTCAAAGAAATTCAACAAGAAAAATAAATAAAAAGCATACAAATTGAAAAAGAAGAAGTAAAATTGCCTTTACAGATATGATCTTATATCTAGAAAATCCTAAAGATTCCACCCAAAACCTGTTAGAACAGTAAATGAATTTAGAAAAATAGCAGGATACAGTCACATATAAAAATCAGTTGCATTTCTATACACTAACAATGAACAATCTGAAAAGGAAATTACAAAAACAATCTATAATTGCATCAAAAAGAATAAAATACTTATAGCTGAACTTGACCAAAGAGGTGAACAACTTGTGCAGTGAAAACTATTTAGCATTGCTGAAGGAAATTAAAGAAAATATAAAAAATGGAAACACATCCCATTTTCATGATTGATTTAATATTGTTAAGATGTCAGTACTACACAAAGCAATCTGCAGATTCAATGCAACCTCTATCAAAATCCCAATGATGTTTTTGCAGTAAATAGAAAAGCCCATCCTAAAATTCATATAGAATCTCAAGTGGCCCCAAATAGCCAAAACAATATTGAAAGAGAACAAAGCTGGGAAACTGATTCTTCCTAATTTCGAAACTTAATACAAAGCTGCCATAATCAAAACAGTGTTGTACTGGTGTAAATACAGACATATAAATTAATAAAATAGAATAGAGTCCAGAAATAAGCTTTCTCATATATGGTGAAATGATTTTTTTTATGTTTAGTATTTTCACTACTGTTTTTCTTTTTTCAATTCCAGTATAGTTAACCTACAGTGTTATATTAGTTTCAGGTGTACAATACAGTGATTTAATAATTCTATGTATTATTCAGTGCTCATCATGATAAGTGTACTCTTAATCCCCTTCACCTATTTCATGCATTCCTTCCATCCATCTCCTCTCTGGTAACCATCAGCTTATTCTCTATAGTTAAGAGTCCTTTTTTGGTGTGTCTCACTGACTTACTTCACTTAGTGTTATACCCTCTAGACCCATCCATGTTGTTGCAAATGGCAAGATTTCATTCTTTTTTATGGCTGAGTAATATTCTATTTTTATATATCACTTTTTATTTATCTGTTCATCTATCGATGAACACTGTGTTGCTTCTACCATTTGGCTATTGTAAATAATGCTACAATAAGATGCATACAACTTTTAGAATTAATGTTTTCATTTTAGGGTAAATACCCAGTAGTGGAATTACTGGATCATATGGATATTTCTATTTTTAATTTTTTTAGGAACGTCCATACTGTTTTTCACAGTGGCTGCACCAGTTTGCATTGCCACCAACAGTGCACAAGTGCTCCTTTTGCTCCACAATCTCATCAACACTTGTTTCTCATGTTTTTGATTTTAGCCATTCTGACAGGCGTAAGGTGATATCTCACTGTGGTTTTGATTTGCATTTCCCTGATGATTAGTGATGTTAGCATCTTCTCATGTGTCTGTTGGCCATCTGTATGTCTTCTTTGGAGAAATGTCTGTTCATGTCTTCTGCCCACTTTTTAATTGGATTATTTGGGTTTTTGTTTTGCATTGAGTTGTATAAATTCTTTATATATTTTGGATACTAACCCTTTATTGGATATATCATTTCCAAATAACTTCTTCCATTCAGTAGGTTGTCGTTTAGTTTCATTGATTGTTTCCTGTGCTATGCAGAAGCTTTTTATTTCGATGTAGCCCCAATAGCTTATTTTTGCTTTTATTTCCCTTGCATCAGGAGACATCTAGAAAAATGTGGCTATGGCCAATGTCAGAGATATTACTGCTTGTGGTTTCATCTAGGATTTTTATTGTTTTAGGTCCCACATTTAGGTATTTAATCCATTTCAAGTTTATTTTTGTGTATGGTGTAAGAAAGTAGCCCAGTTTCATTCTTTTGCATGTACCTGTCTAGTTTTCCCAACACTATTTGTTGAAGAGATTGTCTTTTTCCCATTGCATATTCTTGCCTCCTTTGTCATAGATTAATTGACCACATAATCATGGGTTCATTTCTGGGCTCTCTATTCTGTCCCATTGATCTATGTTTCTATTTTTGTGCCAGTACCATATTGTTTTGATTACTACAGCTTTGTAATATATCTTGAAGTCTGGAATTGTGATACCTCCAGTTTGTTTTTCTTTCTCAAGACTGCTTTGGCTATTAGGGGCCTTTTGTGGTTCCATACAAATTTTAGGATTATTTGTTCTATTTCTGTGAAAATTGCTGTTGGCATTTTGATAGAGATTGCATTAAATCTGTAGATTGCTTTGGGTAGTATGGGCATCTTAACAGTATTTGTCCTCCCAATCCATGAGCATGGAATATCTTTCCATTTGTTTATGTCATCTTCAATTTCGTTCATCAGTGCTTTATAGTTTTCAGATTACAGGTCTTTCATTTCTGTGGTTAAGTGTATTCCAAGTATTTTATTCTTTTTGGTACAATTATAAATGGACTGTTTTCTTAATTTCACTTTAATAAATTCTATTTATTTTTTAGTGTATAGAAATACAATGGATTTCTGTATATTGATTTTGTATCCTGCAAATTTACTGAATTCATTTACAAGTTCTAGTAGTTTTTTGGTGGAGTCTTTAGGGTTTTCTATAATTAGTATCATGTCATCTGCAAATAGTGAAAACTTTACTTCTTCCTTACTAATTTAGATGCCTTTTATTTCTTTTTCTTGTCTGATTGCTGTGGCTAGGACTTCCAGTACTATGTTGAATAAAAATGATAAGAGTGGACATCCTTGTCTTATTTTTGATCTTAGGAGAAAAGCTCTCAGGGGCACCTGGATGGTGCAGTTGGTTAAGTGTCCAACTCTTGATTTCAGCTCAGGTCGTGATCTCAGGGTCATGAGACCAGAGCCCTGTGTCAGGCTCTGTGCTCAGCGTGGAGTCTGCTTGAAATTCTCTCCCTCTCCCTCTGCCTCACCCCACCACATGCTCTCTCTCTAAAATAAATAAATAAATCTTTAAAAAAAAAAAAAAACCCTCTCAGTTTTTCAGAATTGAGTATGATGTTAGCTGTGGGTTTTTCATATACGGGCTTTATTATGTTGAGGTATGTTCCCTCTAAACCCACTTTGTTAAGAGTTCCTATCATGAATGGATGTTGCACTTTGTCAAATGCTTTTCCTGCACCTATTGAAATGATCATATGGCTTATAATCTTTCTCTTATTGATGTGATGTATCATTGAATTGATTTGCAAATCTTGAACCACACTTGCATCCCAGTAATAAATTCCACTTGATCATGGTAAATGACTTTTTAAAAATATTTTTGTATTTGATTTGTTAATATTTTCTTGAGGATTCTAGCATCTATGTTCATCAGACATATTGGCCTGTAGTTCTTTTTTTGTAGTGTCTTTATCTGGTTTTGGTATCAGGGTAATGTTGGCCTCATAAAATGAATTTGGAAGCTTTTCTTCCTCTTCTATTTTTTGGAATAGTTTGAAAAGAATAGAAATTAATTCTTCTTTAAATATTTGGTAGAATTCACCTGTGAAGTTGTCTGGTCCTGGACTTCTGTTGTTGGGAATTTTTTTGATTACAGATTCAATTTTATTGCTGGTAAACAATCTGTTCAAATTATCTATTCCTGTTTCAGTTTTGGGAGATTATGTTTCTAGGATTTTATCCATTTCTTCTAGGTTGTCCAATTTATTGGCATTTAGTTTTTCATAACATTCTTTTATAATCCTTTGTATTTCCATGGTGTCAGTTGTTATTTCTCCTCTTTCATTTCAGATTTTGAGTTCTCTCTCTCTCTCTCTCTCTGAGTCTGTCTAAAAGTTTATCAATTTTGTTGATCTTTACAAAAAACCAGCTCCTAGTTTCATTGACTGATTCCATTGTGGAGTTTTTGATGTCATTGTTGTTGTTTTTTAGTTTCTGTTTCATTTATTTCTGCTCTAATTGTTATTTCCTTCCTTCTACTGGTTTGGGTTTTGTTTTTCTTTTTCTAGCTCCTTTATGTATAAGGTTGTTTATTTGAGATTTTTCAAGAAGCATTGAAGCAGAACTGCATTACTGTAAACTTTCCTCTTAGAACAGCTTTTGTTGCATCCCAAAGATTATGGACTGTTGTGTTTTCATTTTCATTTGTCTCCATGTATTATTCATTGTTTAGTAGCATGTTTTTTTAACTTCCATGTATTTGTGTTCTTTCCAGAATTTTTCTTTGGTTGATTTCCAGTTTTATAGCATTGTGGTTGGAAAAGATGCATGGTATAAGACTTCAATTTTTTAAATTCTTTGAGGCATAACATATGATCTATTCGGGAGAATGTTTCATTTGCACTTAAAAAGAATGTGTATTTTGCTGTTTTAGGATGGAATGTTCAGAATATATCTGTTAGATCCTTCTGGTCCAATGTGTCATTCAAAGCCACTGTTTCCATGTTGATTTTCTTTTTGGATGATCTATCCATTGATGTAAGTGGAGTGTGAAAGTCCCCTACTATTATTGTATTACTATCAATTACTTCTTTTATGTTTGTTATTAGCTGTTTTATGTATTTGGGTGTTCCCATGTTGGGTGCATAAATATTCATCAATTGTTACACCTTCTTGTTGGCTTATTCTTTTTATGATTATGTAGTCTCCTTCTTTGTTTCTTTTTACAGTCTTTGCTTTAAAGTCTATGTTGTCCAATATAAGTATAACTGCCTTGGCTTTCTTTTCACTGCCATTTGCATGACAAATGCTTTTCCATCCCTTCAGTTTCAATCTGCATATGTCTAGGTGGGAAATGTGTCTCTTGTAGGAAGCATATAGATGGGTCTTGCTTTTCTATCCATTCCGTCACCCTATCTCTTTTGATTGGAGCATTTAGTCCCATTAAATTTAAAGTAATTATTGATAGGTATGTACTTATTGCCATTTTGTTACTTGTTTTGTGGTTGTTTTCATAGTTCTCTCTTTTTTGCTCTCTTCTCTCACAGTTTGCTGACTTTCTTTAGTAGTATACTTGGATTCCTTTCTCTTTATTTTTTGCATATTTATTACTGGTTTTCGACTTGTGGTTACCATTAGGTTTATGTATAACATATTATGCCTATAGCAATCTATATTAAATTGATGGGCACTTAAGTTTGAACTCATTCTTTTCTCCTTTCCCCCGCCACTTACAACATTTTAGGTATATGGTATCATACTTTACATCCTTTTATTTTGTGAATCCCTTGACTGATCTTTATACTTCATTTTACTGCTTTTGTGCTTCCTGCTTTTCTTACTCCTACTTATGATCCTTCCTTTCCACTCAAAGTGTCCCCTTTCACATTTCTTGTAGAGCTGGTTTAGTGGTCATGAATTCATTTACCTTTTGTTTTTCTGGGAAATTCTTTTTCTCTCCTTCTATTCTAAATGATTGCCTTGCTGAATAGAATATTCTTGGCTGCAGTTTTTTTTCTTTCAGCACTTGAATACATCATGCGACTCCCTTCTGCCCTGAAAAATTTCTGCTAAAAAATCAGATGATAATCTTATGGGGTTTCCCTTGTACGTAACTGTTTTCTTTTCTCTTTCTGCCTTTAAAATTCTCTTTATCACTACTTTTTGCCCTTTTAATTACTATGTGCCTTGATGTGGACCCCCCTTGGGTTGATTTTGTTGGGACCTTTATGTGCCTCCTGGATCTGGATCTGTTCCCTTTCCCAGATTCAGGAAGTTTTCAGGTACTATTTCTTTAAATAAAATTTCTGCTTCCCTTTCTCTCTATTCTCCTTCTGGGATCCATATAATGCAAATGTTGTTACTTTTTACGATGTTACTAAGTTCCCTGTGTTCATTTCTTATTATTTTTTCTTTTCTCCTGTTCAGCTTGATTGCTATTACTCTGTCCTCCAGGTCACTGAGCCATTCTTCTGATTCCTCTAGTCTACTATTTATTCCCTCTGGTGTATTTTTAATACACTAGTTGAGTTCTTCATGTCTGATTGGTTCTTTTTTATGGTGTCTCTTTGCTAAGGGTCTCACTGAGATCCTACACTCTTTTCTCAGGTCCAGTATCTTTATACTATTTTAAATTCTCTATGAAGTGTATTACTTATCTTTGTTTTGCTCAGATCTCTTCTGTTTGTCCTGTTCTTTCATTTGGGACATATTTCTCTGTCTCCTCATTTTGTCTAACTTTCTGTGTCTGTTTCCATGTATTAGGAAAGTCAGTTATGTCTCCTATTCTTGAAAGTAGTGGCTTTATGAAGAAAAGGTCCTGTAGTGCCCTGAAGCGCAATGTCTGCTGTTAACCAGAAACTGTCACTTCATGGGTGTCCCTTATGTGTGTTGCATGCACCCTACTGTTGTGGCTGGAGCACATTTGCCTTCAGTCCAATCATCTGCAGTGGCTCTCTTTGCCTATTGTGGGCAGGATTTGGTCCCTGTGTTGTTAGTAGGCCAGTCTGGGGCCACCTTGGGCTTGAGTTGAGTCAGACCAGGCATTTGACAGAGATGCAGTAGCACTAAACTACATGGCACTTTCTCCGTATTGTCCCGAGAAGCTTGTGGTGGTGGGTGGGGGGCGGCAGTCAGATCAGATGACTGCCCCCAGCCCACTGCTGGGGCCATAGCTGTGTGTGGTTATTTTCCCCTCTTCCTGGGGCAGGAGTCACTTTGGAGTGGTGCTGGCCCCTACTGATGTGCTTGTACACTGCCAGGCTTGTGGCACTTTGGATGGGCTCTAGCCAAGAGGGGACTGGAAGGAGCAGGTCTGTCGGGGAGTGTGGAGGTAGGGTGCACAGAACCAGCAAGGTCAGAGCTGATCCTCTGTGGGAGGGAACCCATAGTTGCCTGGTAAAACTGTCAAGGTGCCTGGGTTGGAGGGGTGGATCTGCAGAAGCAATGTGGGGGCAGTGCATGCCATTAGCAAGCTAGGTGGAGAGCAAGCTAGGTGGAGCAAGCTAGGTGGAGAGTGTTCCCACCTGGTTCCTGCAGGTGCCCAGATAACTAGGCTGGGCAAGGGGTGGGGAGGAGGCTGGGGAGGGAAATGTCTCCTCCCAGCTCTTTTGTTCTTGGAGAAGTCTCCCAAGACTTCCCGCCCCTCCAGCACAAGCTCCAAGATTAGTAAATAAATCTTCCTATATACTCCAGGCATTTTTCAAACTACTGAGTATATGCTATATCTTAGTGGGGCTGTTGTACTGTCTCTTTAAGGACAAGGACTCCACCTTCCCAGCTCTCCCAGAACCAAACTTGAAGATTTTTAAAGTTCCAGGTGTTAAGCCCCACTGATTGTTAGGCCTCTCTGGTTTTCAAAGCCAAATGTTATAGGGATTTGTCTTCCCTGTGTGGGTCCTCTATGCCTAGGGTACCTGGTGTGGGGGTCTGGTCCTCTCCCCTCTCTGCACCTGCCATGTTTCTCCCTACTATGGACAAGCTCATGGGTCCATTTGGCTCCCGACTACAACTCTGCCTTTCCTACCTTCTTCAATGTGGCCTCTTCTCTACATTTAGCTGTGGAGAATCTGTTCTGCTAGTCTTTGGGTCACTTTCTGGGTTAACTGATGTGAGCGTTACCTAGCTGTACCCATGGAACGTGATGACTTTGGGATCCTCCTACTCTGCTATCTTCTCCTGGTTAAATGATTTTTTTACAATGGTGCCAAGAGCATTCAATGGAAAAAAAAGACAGTCTTTTCAACCAATTGTGCTGAGAATACTGGACATCTACATGTAAAAGAATGAACTTGAACCCTTAGCTAACACCATATACAAAAATTAGTTTAAAATGGATCAAAGACCTGAATGTAAGACCTAAACTATAAAACTCTTAGAGGAAAACATAGGACAAAACTTCACAACACTGAATTTGGCAATAATTTCTTGGATATGACACCACAGGCACAGTCAATAAGAGGAAAAAAAAATCAGACTTTATACATTTTTTTTTTAATTTATGTATCAAAAAAGTGTGGCAGTCCTCAAAAAATTAAAAATAAAATAACCATATGATCAAGCTTTGGGGTATAATCCCATATTCCACTTTGGGGTATATACTCAAAAGAATTGAAAGCAGGGTCTTAATGAGATGGCACAGCAGCATCATTCAGCAACCCAGGTATCTATCAATAGATGAATAGATAAGCAAAATGTGGTGTGTGTGTGTGTGTGTGTGTGTGTGTGTGTGTGTGTGTGTGTGT
>NW_022589712.1:36749836-36905362 GCF_004348235.1 Phoca vitulina
GTGTGTGTGTGTGTGTGTGTGTGTGTGTGTGTGTGTGTGTGTGTGTATAAATACTGGAATATTATTCAACCTTAAAAAATAAGGAAATTGTGACATATGCTACAACATGGATGAAACTCAAGGACACTCTGCTAAATGAAATAAGGTAGACAGAAAAAGACAAATACTGTATAAATTACTTATATGTGTGTGTGAGGGGGATATATATATACAGATATATACTCCACTTATGGAGTATGATTCCACTTATATGAGTACTTACAATAGTCAAAATCACAAAGACAGAAAGAATGGTGTTTCCTAGGGCTGGGGAGAGGCGGAATGGAGACATTATTTAATAGTATAGAGTTTCAGTTTTACAAGATGAAACAGTTATGAAGATGGATTGTGGTGATGGTTGTAGAACATTATGAATGTATTTAATACCACTGAACTAGACACTTAAAAATTGTTAAGATGGTAAATTGTGTTATGTGTATTTTACAATAAAGATAAATTGAAAAAAAAATAAGTGCTTAAAAATTTTTTTAAAGACCAACTACCTGCATTGTAGATAATGGATCATAAGAAGGCAAGAACAGTTGTGGAAAACTAGTTTTTATTTGCTAGAGTGGTGTGTTATGAAACTTGAAAAGCTAAGCCATGAAGATGTCTGGCATAAGCATATAGATATAATTTTCATTGCCCTGACGATGTAAATTAGTTTGAGTATGTTGGATAAGGCTGGGTTTCAGAGAAGAAAAAGAAATGTACCCTCTTGGGGACTTAATTGGAGAGGGTAGTGATAGACAAAAGAATCCCTAAAAGTGGTTTTGGGAAATCTGTGCCTAGTTTCCTAAATGAAGCCTAAAGAGGTAGAAACCTCATGGAAAAGTCTCTCATTTAAAAAAAAAAAAGAAGAAGAAGAAGAAGAAAGAAACTATGGCTTCAGTAACCTTTTAAAACTTAACCAGCCCCACCTGCTAGTGTGGATGGCACTCATCTCCCATATGGTCCCACATCACAATAGCATGGCAGCAGTAGAGATGCCTGGAAATTATCCTGTGTTGGAAGGGAGATGGAGTCAGTCTTGGCATCCATCAGTTAGGGAGTGATAGGTAAAATGTGGCAAATGCACACAAAAAGAAACAGATCATTATGAACAAAGAACAACAAAGATGGATCTTAAAACAATAGGGCTTAGAGAAAAATTAAGAAACAGAATGAGATCTACAACCTTACCATTCATATTCTAGTTATCCTCTCCCTCCATAATTACCAAATCTACAGAAACTCTTTGAATGCTTATTCTTCCAACTATTCATTCAACAAATATTTAAGTCCCTATTGTGTACCAGCCCCTGGGCTACGTGCAGGCTATTAAGTGTTGAACAAGACATATTTTATACCCTCAAGAAGCTTAAAATCTAGTAGGAGAGACAGGGAAATACATAGGCAATCATAATTAAATTGAGTAATTATTAGCATTTATTCATTCTCCTTCTTACCCTTTTCATCTTTCTAGGTGATATGTCAGCTTAGTAACTGATACAAAGACACACTTGGGAAGAACCATATTAGTGCCTAAGAACCTAAATGACTATAATGGCCTTATGTATGTCAACCAAGTGAGCAATGTCTTATACATTATCTCTTAGACAGCTGAAACCAATTAAATTTCTTGAGCAGTCCCATGAAATACGTCCTCCACCCAAACATGAACAACAGTAGGTCCTGACCTTAGTCAGAAAACAGACAACCAAATGTCTTGTGTGCTATCCATCTGTGGTATTCACTAGGACAACAAGAACCACTTCAAAAAAACAATATGTGGCATTTGATAAAATAGAAGGTGCTGGAGGGAAGAGGCCATCAGTTCAGTGAAATTAGATGCAGCTGTGAGCCACTCAGGCCAGGGCTATCTGTAAATCGGTTTTTTTCCTGCCCTGTACATTATATCAATCTACTACAGATCACAAGAGCACAGCCAAAAGCCATATGTTTGGCATCACGTGAACAGCATCTGGTATTTTTTAAGATACAACTAAAAACGTTGAAAATACAATAAAACAACTGTCATTCACTTAATGCTTATGCTTATATCTTAGCTCATGGATGGTTTTATGACAAATAAACAGTTGTATGAAGTCTCACTTTAGTCACCTTCCTTTATGCACTTCTTTCCTTGGTGAATTACATTTTCATCTCTCCTTTTGGCTTGGTCTGAGTGTAATTTGTATGTGTGCGTGTGTGCTACTGTAGACAGTGAAACATTGCTGTATAAGCAGAATGAAACTGTCTTTTCAGGTGGATTCAGCCAAGTAGTCTACAGTCATAAATATTATTTACACTCAATTCTGTTTACTAAAAGTCAGTAAGGGTCTGGCTAACATGTTTCATAATGTCTAGAATTCAGGCTTATATGGGAGTAGTAAGGGAAAAACACATGTGGTTGGCACTTAGGAAAATGGACACAGGGAGTTTTGCTGGCCCTTCTGAATTATATATGAACTATCATTCCAGATCAAATCTACTCATCTAGGCATTTCGACAAATATACCTATTAATAACTGATAGCCCCAAAGCAGTTTATGTAAACCTCAGAGTAGTTAGAAATCTCTTAATTATTGGTTTAGGAAGACTCAACCCCTTGCTAAAATAAATTAATGATACTGACTAATTCACATCTTCTTTGCAGCTGTCCATAAAATAATGCTGTTAGCCTTAAAGTTCTCAAGTAGGGACATGTTTGTTTTTTGATGCTGATTTAGGAAGGATAAGTATACTAATTTTCTTTGAAAATACTTATTATTTTATGTGAAGATAGAAAAGTTATGATAGGTTTTTTCGTTAGAAAACCAAAGTAAAAAAATAAATAGCAACTTTCCCTTGTAGAATTTGTATATAATTTCCAAATTCAAGGCACACTGGATATAAGACACCAAATTTATATTTATTTGATTCCTCCAACAACTTTTTCAAAGTTCACTTTTTTCACTGTGATTTATTTGGGAGAGTAGCCAGGATGTGGCCTGGTCTGGAGATACATAGATTTTGTGTCTAAAAAAGACTGGTACAGTTCACTGGGAGCTAGTACCAAAAAAAGAAGAAAAAAAAATTAGATAGGTTCTCAGTGGAAAGTAGAAAGACTTAGAATGTATTTATAAAGAAGAAAAACTAGAAAAATCACTTTCTTAGTTATCTAATTCATAACTAAGAATTCATAGGCTGGACTTACTCTTCACTAGATACTAAATTCCTTAACTCAGTTTATCTCTAAATAAATCACTTAGTCATTTAAAAAGATATAATTTATCTGTAGTAAATTATAATTATTTTTAAAATAATGAAATTTAATACTATTACAAAATAGACTACATTCCAAAAAGTCTGCTCCATTCAAGTGGAGAATGTCATTTTTAATCTTTTTGCTTCCCACTTTTGTGCTCCCACATTTTATTTATATACAACTGTAATACTTATCAAGATGAAATACAATTATTTCTGGACTATGAGTTCTTCTAGTATCAAGGCCATGTTTTATTCACCTTTGTACCCCTAGTATCTACCTAGAAGAAGCTAAGTGGGGAAAAAAAGAAAAAGAAAAGGTGTTGAATAAAAGAACAAATTGTTTTAAAACAAAAGGAAAAGCCAATTTGGAGACTTTTCTCTAATGTACACTATTCAATCGATTTAAAAATGTAAGCAGTAACCTGTTTAAAGATCTTGCCTATCTGTGAAGCATGGGCCCAGGAATGTGCATACACTGACATAGCATACAGTGTACAGGAATGGATCCAAAGAACTGTGGAAATTGACTAAAGGAACTGATGACTTTATGTTCTGAGGACAGAATCTAAAGTGGTCAAGTAGTACAAGACCTATGCTGCTTTAACTCAAACAGCCACTGCTAATTTGAGAGGATGGGGCCTTGCAGTAGATTGACAACTTTGACATTCACTTCACAGGGATTTTCTCCCTCCATTGATATACACTGGATGTTTATTTTATAACTAGGAGACAGTGAAACAGTCTGATTAAAGCAGATATCACAAGTAGGGTAGAAGAAAACCTTTGTTTCATATCTGATCACACAGACTGGATTTAAGCTCTTATTATTAAAGGGTGTAAGCATGGGTGGCTCAGTTGGTTAAGCGACTGCGTTCGGCTCAGGTCATGATCCTGGAGTCCCAGGATCCAGGCCCACATCAGGCTCCCTACTCAGCAGAGTCTGTTTCTCCCTCTGACCCTCCCCCCTCTCATGCTCTCTCTCTCAAATAAATATTTTTTTTAAAAAGGGGGGTGTAAAACCAAACAAAAATTAATTGAACTTAATGTAGATCATGTACGTAGTAAAAAAAAAAAAATCAGAACGGTTTAAAATTATAAATTAGGGGCACCTGGGTGGCTCAGTTGGTCGGTTAAGCCTCTGCCTTCAGCTCAGGTCATGATCCGGGGTCCTGGGATCAAGCCCCACGTCCAGCTCCCTGCTCAGCGGGAAGTCTGCTTCTCCCTCTGCCTCTCACTGCGCCCCCCCCCCCCCGCCCATTTCATGCTCTCTCTCTCATGAATAAAATCTTTAAAAAATAAAATAAAATGATAAAAGGTGCCTTCTAACACTGAATCTCACTCCCCAGGTACAACAACCTTTATATCTAATAAAACCCTATATTTCAAAAAAATGCATTTATAATGTAATTTCTTGATTTATGGATTTAGGCATTATCAAATGAATTTGGCTATATGAAAGGTCAGCTTATTTACAAAACTATCTCTTCTCCTCATTCCCAATATGGGAAATGGGTGGAATGGTCATTGGGGAACTAGGAAGGATGGGCTGGGAAGGTCTATGAGTGGAGAAGTATGAGGAAAATGGTACCAAATGCAACATTTTGAGGTGATGCCAAATTAAAAACTTGGCCAACTGCCCAGAGATATCACCAATAAAAAGGGCAAATCAGAAGAAAAGATCTTGCAGCAAAATCAACAGAACAGAGCCAGTCAAGAGAAAAGTTTAGATGCAATGGTGGAGGAGGGGCAGAGAAGGACACAGTTTCTGCACCCACAATAACCCCCTGGCAACTCTTACAAAGCTCCTGCCACACAAGAAGCCTGCAGAGACAGTCCCCTGAGTGGTGGCCATCAGAAGTGGGAATTACAAAACCAGCTAAAAAACTAAAGTAAGCCCTTGAAAGATATTTGTTTAAATCATTTCAATTTTGCAATAATTCATAAAAAAGAAAATGTTGGCACATTGAAATTCTATAGTGAAGTCTATACCAATTAACAAGCCATCCTGGTGAACCCTAACATTTGAGAGCCCGGGGGCAAGAATACAAATAGAGGCCAACATACTATATTCTATATATTCAAAAGTTATAAATCAAGACAACTTTTAAATAAAAATAGATTCTCTCTTCCTACTCGGACAAATACAACTTCATAACAGAAAGATAAATGTATAAAGCTATGCTTTTTCATATATGACTTAAATTCAGCAAAATAACAGAATTAAATTTAAGAAGTATTATTGTTGGGATGACTGGGTGGCTCAGTCAGTTAAGCATCTGCCTTCGGCTCAGGTCATGATCTCAGGGTTCTGGGATCGAGCCCCGCATTGGGCTCCTTGCTCAGCAGGGAACCTGCTTCTCCCTCTGTCTGCTGCTCCCCCTGTTTGTGCTCTCCCTCTCTCTCTCTCTCTCTCTCTGGCAAATAAATAAATAAAATCATTAAAAAACTATATTGTTGTAAAACTGGTCTGTGAGTGGACTGAGTAATAAAACTTATAACTCATAAACTTCTTTAAAAATCATTTTTTTTACCTTCATTTCAGCAAAATACATTACTCAAGATTTTTACAGTCTGTGCTATCTTGAAAGGGGTCACTTAAGAATTAAAAATTAAATGCAATCATAAATGTGTACAAAATATGAATATTTTTACAAAAATGTTAACTAAGATAATTTTAAAAGTGAAAATATTATCTTACATGCATATTGTCAAAAAATATTCTTCTAAAGTATTCAACATCTACTGAAAGTGAGGGCAAGGTACAAATTATAATTCATATCAAAATTTTAAATATATTTAAATAATGCTAAAAATTTTTTGAAAATGTAATTAAATGTATTCAATATTTTATTAAATATCTTAATAAAAATGAAACTTAGCAATTCTAACACTCAGCATCAATCTAATTATATCTGATATGCTCTGTATACATATACAGAAATTTAAGTGAACTATAAATTGTAAAGTATTGCATAACACTTTTCAGCTGCCTCATGCAAATGTTGTAAATACCATGCTAATCTGTGAGTACCCCCAGAATCAAATTGACACATAAAAGCACAAAAAACATATATATGTTATATACTATTGGTAAATACATATATGTTATATACTACTGGGTTAACAAGAATTTATTTCATTCATGCTAAGAAAGATTTAACAATTCATCTAATTACCTAAGTGTTCCTTCCACTTGAATGTGTGATAGAGGTGTTACCTAATGCCACAGTAATAATCATAATGCAATATATAAGTTCATCAAATCAACATGCTGTATACCTTATCCAAAGTTCTTTGTCAATTATAACTCTATAAAGCTAGGGAAAAAAATCTTTCTCACACACTGAAGCCATATCCATCTTCAAAGAACAGAAGTATAACCCACAAACTCACCACATTTACATACGGTCGCCTTTTGTTTCAGGAATACAGGGGGGGAAAAAGTGGAAAAGCATTTCCCTGGGGCCTGAAAGATGTTAGTCTTGACAGTGGATGTTCAGGATGCTTAAGGTTCCTAAGGTTTCAGGTTCAGGAAGTTTAAGCTCTATCAGGGCTGGACACTAGATCATGAGTAACAGAGGTGCTCACACGTACTTTAATAAATTGTATGTGTGTGTTTGGGATATCCAGTCATCAACTACGTCTCTAAAGAAGTGTGAGGCCCCTCTGCCCAAGGGTGGTATTGCTAGCAACAGAAGTGACTCAGAGGCTACTAAAAGGTTCTAAGATAATATATAGAGAGTTAATATCTCTACAAACAGTGACTCCTAAAGGTTTCAAGTTATTGTTATCATTATGTCAGAACAAACTAAAAAAGCAAAATTAAATTTAGGAAGTTAATAAATCCAACAAACCCATACTTCAAATTCATGATACAGGTATCACATCTGTGGAAGCCACTACTATATACCCTGTATACTAGGTATGCCATACTTGGTGCATAATAGGAGCTTACTAAATCCTTATTTATTAACAAAATATTTTGTGCCTACTATATGATCAGGTAGATTTTAGACAGTGGGTACCCCCTGCCCATGTCCTCAAGGAGATACCTGAGACAAGAGTCACATGCCAGAGTAGAATTTACCAACTTTTTCATCAGTTCTTTTCCATGACTTTTGTGACAGTTCAACCTAAAGCAGAGGGAGCCCCTTCTGCCATGACCACCAGCATTAGAGACAACAGCAGGGCCATTGCTCATCACCAAGCTCATAGGCATGTTTCAGGATTAAATCAGTACCAGTCCGAGGTCTCATTACTTTTAATTCAATACGAAATTTGAGAACAGCCCAGTGAATCTGGGAGGATGTGTTTCAGTACTATCACAGCCTTATTCCAGCTTCAGCTTAGACTTTGGCTCCTTCCCTGCCTCTGCTCCCAAGCTTAAATCAACTGCCAGTCTCTGTTCCAAATTGGAGTTGTGCCACAAGCATTTCCCCTGGCAATGAGTCACTACACCCATGACTTAGGGGTTGGTGGCATAACCCATGAACTCAATCTAAAGGGTGGGTCATTTGGAACTGGTAATAAAACTAGGTTCAGTTCATCAGCTGCCAAGCTTTGATTGAAATATTTAAATACATCCATCCAAACTTTGGACAATTTATAGGGACTTTATAAAAAGAAACTGAAAAATTTTTAAAGTTACAATAAAATGAAACACATTTTTTAAAAAGTCTACTTTTATAACTGTCAAATATCACAGTTTTCACGGAATTATACTTTAATTCTTTTGATTTTTCTTTCTTCAGAATAATCACGATTAACCAGATTCCCAGCCTAGGTAATTACATGAATATGTCGACTCATTTAATGAGAGCATGGAGTTTTTATCAGTTTTGAGTAAATAATGTATTTATACAACTGGAAGTGATTTGCAACAAATTTGACTTATCAAGCAATACTGAGTTTAGCACTGATAAATATTAGCAAACCGTTGGATGGAATTCAGACCACATTGGTTGGAATAAACCAGTGTAGGTTTTAGGGGAAGCACAGCAGCATAATAAAAATCAAGAGCATTAAATTCACCTAAAAAGCTAACCTGACAGCACTGGAGGCCAGTATCTTTCTTTTATTTCCAAGGCATGTATTATGGAGACCTCAGGCTCAAGTATTAGTAAAATCTCCTCTAGTGTTCTTCCAATAAACTTACCCATTTTCCATGAAGGACCACCTTATAAGAGAAAGGTAAGGTCTCCACTTCATAGTTTAAGATTTAATCTTAAAAATCTCCAACAAAAAACTGTTTCCTGGGATTATGGGAACCTGCACTGTTTCATGCACTTGGAGCTCTTTGGAGACAGAGGCTGTCTCTTACTTGTATAATCCATGTTCCAGACGGAGAGAAGTTGGTACAAAGCTGGTGCTCTGTCTATGCTTATTGAGTGGATGTATTAGTTACAATAACCGATTCATTTTTCAGCATTAACTTTATTTTTCGAACTCAGTAAGAGTTAAAACAGGATGTAACCAGCATAAAAGGTCAAACACTAAAGTGCCAATTATTTATCTACCAAAAAAAAATTCACTGATATAACAAAATAATTGGATGTTTCTTTCTGTATTTAATACAAAATGTTTCTTTATTTAATACAAAATCAAATTCTTTAAGTTTCTATATACAATGTATTTCCACTTACAATGCTAGTAGCTAACTTCTCCTGCTTCTTCTTTATTCAGACTTATACATGACCTTTTTCCATAAAGAATATGAGATGGATTTCCTTTTCCTCTGAGGAGTGTAACTATGAGAATCAGGAATATTTTCAAACTGTCACATAGGTATGTCTGACATTCCACATTCTATGGTCTTGTGTAGACACAGCTCTGACCTTCTTCTGGACTTTAGGCTCATATTTTCAACATTAAGATTAATTACTATTCCCTGTTTTATGCACCCAATATGCACTGGGCAATATATCACAGCTAGGAGTCCTTAAACACTATGATAAAATGTCTTATCATTATAGCTTTACTTTATTCAGGGATGGTGTTTAAAACCAGTACGTTTTTGTTTCGTTTTGTTTTGTTTCCATCTGTAGTGACCGAAATAAACTTAATGTTAGAAAGAAACTCAAGGGACATTTTAACTTTAATGGCCCTTGTATGTGGGATTATAGCTAAGTATAAAACTACTAAAATGAAGTCAGTGTACCATGGTTTTATAGCACTGTAACAATTACTGTGAATTGCATCCATGCTGAAAAACTCCACAAGTGATCGATCATCATGTGCTTTTCAGCAGGAAAGTACTAAAGGAATATATAAATAATAGTATCTAGGTATGGAGTCACTAGCAGCTAGCGGGCAAATGCTTACACACCAACTACAAAAGAAGCAGAAATAACAGCACCTATCGTCTACGCATACCTACTCCTACCTTAACAATTAGATGCATTTTGGTGGAAAAGGTAAATTTCTGTTTTCTTTGAACCAAAAGATGATATAATTTGCGGTGCTCAGAACCCTAAGGGTGTTGGGTACAGCCAACACTATAGCTAATTTGGGGTTTCAAAGATGGGAGAGTATCCCCTGGTTTTCATACCACTTCCCCCTTTGAAGGAGTTCTTAAGCAAATGTTTACCTTGTCATCATGTATAACTTGGGCAATATGTTCTGAGTATTATGAGGTTATATGCTCCCCACTGTGGGTTATTCACAAAATTTCCTGACGTTATTGTACAAAGCAAGTTACTATGAAGGTCTCCAAGGTTCTGGTTGACTTACGTTTGGAATAAGTGTTTTGTTGTTATTTGCTTTCTGACAGAGGGACTGGAAATTGTCTGGACTTTGGAACTGACTTTGTGACGTTTGGATAGTGCTCTTAAAGTGAGTGGTGTGTTAGCATGTGGTTTACGTATGCAAAACAAATTAAACCTTAAAGTACATCTCTTAAAAGTATAAGTGTTTTTGAGAAAAGTTCCTAACAGTCCCAATTTTGTGGTACAAGACTCACACTGGCTAAAATATCTGGCAAGGTCCTTAACTGTCACCTTCTTCAACCTGAGTTTAGCAATGCTGCAGAAGCTATTATTGGTCTGTTTCTTCCTCCTTCCCCATCTCCATAAATTACAAAAGAATAGTTTATTAAGAGCCACATCTTAAAAGTTAAGTAGACAGTGATACCACTTGCCTGCTACTATGTTTTACCAAGGTTTAAAATAAGGTCTTTTAAAAGCAGCAACTCATAATTCACTCAATTCTGTAGGAACTAACTCTGAACTTTTTCCTTTACAATAGGAGGCTGGGGAGAAGATAAACTGATGAATATGTAAAGTAGTGAGCAATTCATCAGGGATACATGTTTCCATAAGAGGATACCTTCTTTTCCTTAAATTGTATTTCTGTAATCATCTATATAACTTTAGTTGAAAAGTAGCAATATAAATGTGAGACTCTTTATGAATAGAAGTCTGGGTCAAAGGCTCTCCTGCTCTCCCCAATTCACATATCCCCCTTTCTGCACATCCCTGGGGAAAAGACCCTGAATCTTTTATCTTAGTTCTATCTTCAAATCCTAGAATCTAAAGATAAAATTTAATTAATTTAATTGATATACTGCTGAGTTCCTTCAATATATCATGGGGGCTTTGTCAAAATGAGAATAAGTGCACCAAACGATAGCCTAGGCACAAAGAAGCACCAGGGTGCTCCCATCAGCACAAGGCACTCTGTACTCCTCTCCTTTTATCAATCAGTGGCATTTTACTCACCATGTAAATACTTCCCTGCTGCCAATTCCTATGATTAAGAAAAAGTATTATGTGTCCTTCAGTTTGCCTTAAAAGAATATTTAAGTATTTTAATAAAGCTAAAAACATGATTTGTATGATATAATTAGCCATAGAAATTCTGATAGTGGACATTCCCAAGAAAGGCCCAGTTCTAGGACGTCAGCTGCAATATCTACTCTGGTCTGCTCTCTTAGCTGTCCCCAACCCCTGCAGTCAACCCTATTACTATCAGTGGAATATCTGACTGGCTCCTGAGTCACTACCTCTGAATATCAATGATAGGAACAACAAGAGTGGCCTACTATTACTAATGTAGCAATAAATACAAACATACAGATGGCTAGAATCCTAAGTCTGGAATATGTTGACCTTGAAAGATGCTCATTTTGTCTCAGGAGCAAGGAGGGCTGCCTAGCACACTTATCCAGCTAGGTCCCAAGCATTGATTCAAGATATGAAAGCCACTAAGGTATAAAGCAAAAGTAATGAAGAGTGAGAGAGAAAAGGTAAAAATCAGAAGGAATGGGATAGAAAAAAAAAAAAATGAGAGGAAAATGGGCAAGAAAAAAAGATGAGGAAGTAAAATAGGAAAGAAAAGAGGGCTTGAGGCAAAAGGAGTAAAGAGCTGTGAGGCCCCAGAGAGGCACTCACCAACTATTGCCCTGAAATGAAAAGAGAGGGGCAATATGTGGAGAGCAAAGATGGGATGGACAAAACAGTGAGGGACAGAGAGCATCCAACTTCTCCGCAATTACACCACTTGGACCTGATGCAGATCGCCATCATCACCGTGGACTATTGTAATAGCTTCCTGATAACTTCCTGACCCTTATTCCTGTTTCTCCTCTACCCAGAATCAGAAATGATCCTTTTAAAAGGTAAATTATGGTCACATCACTTCCCTACTCAGAACATTCCAATGTCCTCCTTTCCCACTCAGAATGAACTTCAAATCCTTACTATAGCTTCCGAGACTACACATTATGTGACCTAACTCACATCTTCTTCAGCATGCTCTAAGGCTGACTTTCTTTCTGTTCCTTGAATATATTAGGTTAATTTCCTCTTTGGGGTCTTTGTGCTTTGTGTTGGAACTCTCTCGTAGAAGATCTTCTCTAGGCTGACTCCTTTTCATATTGTAGGTTATAGTTCAAAAGTCATTTTGGCTGTGTCTAACTCATAGATAAAACCCAATAAATGTCTGCTGAATGAATGAGGATAATGAAAACTTCAGCATAACATTAATAATTGAAGAATCTGGGGCACAAAAAAGAGTTGGCCATGGGAATCCTTGTTTTTCCAGATGATGTAGGAATATCTTGTAGAAGACATTAATTTATATTCATTTAGAGCACAGAAATAGTGCCAATGCATGGAAGTAACAGGAATTTAAGTTCCAGACTAATAAAAAACTTCCTAAAAATTAGGACAGTTTATACATCATTGTATTGAGCTATTCACACAGCAGCTAATCCACAGAAGTGTAAAAGGAATGAACTGAATTATTTATTATATATATGGAGTTGATGTTTTTACTTAAATTTCCAAGTGGGGTCAGTTGTAATGATTTGCTTTATTAAGAATTTACACTAGACTCTTATTTCATAGCATACATAACTATCCTAAGGTCAAGATTTATTTCTTCTCAGGAGATTCGTACTGTTTGCTCTCTGAGCTACCAACTTTCAGCTCAATGCTGATGAATATGATAAGCTCAGTTGCTATGAACCTGCACTCTATCAAACTGGATCATCTAGGAAGCAAAACTCCCAAGCCATGTCCACACCTGTCTTTTCTTACTTGTCCTATATTCAAGTAACATGCTTCATTAGTCTGGCATTGTCCATCTACCTGAATAAAATTTCACATATGATGAAAACCAACAGAAAATTCTTCCAAATCAAATTTTACCATCTTATTTCTAAGCCCATCATTGGTTCAATTTTAGAGTCACTGGCTTTGCTGTTGTTAAATGGTATGCTCCCTATTTAGAATTGCATCAGCCTTTTAAAAACATCTACTTTCCATGCATTTTTACCAGTCCCTTCTACATTAATTGAAACAAGCAATGGCTAGCTCTGATGACTATTACCTTGGATCATATTTTTTATTGTTATTATTAATCTAATCACCTTGCTTTCCTACCTGTGTACTTTTGCATATGCTATTCTTCCTAGAGGATCCCATAATCCACCCCCCTGCCTGCCACTCTACCTCAACCATCTCCTCTGTGCTCAGCCTTTTTGACTCAGGGAAAAGCTTTAGCTAATCTTTGAAAATTCTTCAGCCACTCAAATCCAGAGAATCCTCTATTTCTTATAACCCCCACAGCAATTAAGGCCTAGACCACTAATCAGCCACTGAGGTAGCTTATCCCTAAAGATGACCTCCAAAAAATGCCTCCACTACCTAGCTGCTCTTCCTCACATCAAGAGGGGGAGCTTATTCTCCTGACTCCATCCCACCAGCACAGGCTGGTCTTGTGACTGCCTTGACCAATAGAATGGGGTGAAAATGGATATTCTGATACTTCGATCATAGGACGTAAGAGTACTAAAAATGTCTACTTCCTGACTCTTGGAGACCTAATGTGTGACCTAAGGAAACCGCACTGGAAAAAGAGACCACATGAAGATGAGACATTATGGGAACATCCCAGCCCAGCTATCATCTGACTGCAATGGTATGAGAGACTTCAAGTGAAACCAGACTGCCCAGCTGAGCCCCAGCCAACCCACAGAATCATGAAAAATAATCAAATTAATGGCTATTGTCTTAAGCCATTAAGCTAGGGTGATTTGTTATGCAGCAATAACCAAAACAGGCAGTCATGTTAGCAGCATAGATTTTTTATGACTGGAATGGCTTTAAAAATTAATAAACGGTCCTGTCTTAAGGGCAAGGAATGGGTTTCAATGGTTTTTATGTCCCTTACTTTCTAGCACAGTGTCCCCAAAATTATAGGTACTGATTATTATCTTGTCCACAGACTTAAGTACTTTAGAGGCCCATCTAATTTATTTTGGCTCTTGTAAGTTTTAGAATAAAGTTAATTTCATTTTAAAATAATTTCCTTATATATAAAAAACATTTGAGAACTATATTATTAACAAGCTTTCAGAAACTAAAACATTATTTTGATATTATTTGTATCTTGTACTTTTATTACTTTTCATATGAGAAGAAGCATTGTTACATAATTATTCAACTATAATAAAATTATTCTGAGGCCTCCCTTAGAAACCAAAAAAAATTACTCAGCTGCATCTAGAAAAAGAGTAACATTTAAAATTCCAAATGACTGAGAGTAACATTTTATTTTATTACCCAAGGGCATAGAATCTATATTACCCGTGATATCCCAAAGCACTTTAGAAGACTTATGTGAGTAACAATGAAATGATTGCATTTCCAGAAAAGACACGTCGCAAGCTTATTGCTGGTTCTTTCTGCACTTCAGTGAGTCAATCTTTTAGCTATATGTTTTAACTTCCTTTGCATCATTGGAGGCTTATCCAAAATATATATATGTATTTTTTTTAAAGATTTTATTTATTTTTTTAAAGATTTTATTTATTTATTTGACAGAGAGAGAGAGAGAGAGAGTGAGAGGGAACACAAGTGGGGCGGTGGGGGGGGGAGAGAGAGAAGCAGGCTCCCTGCCAAGCTGGGAGCCCGATGCAGGGCTCGATCCCAGGACCCCGGGATCATGACCTGAGCCAAAGGCAGACACTCAGCGACTGAGCCACCCAGGTGCCCCCCAAAATATATTTTAAATAACCACATAGCTTCAGAGCTTCATTCTTAAAACATTCAAGAATATTTGGCCAATTCAATGATCTCATTGGCTAAATATCTTTAGCTATACAATTTTGCACCTAAGTCACACATCAATTGAGGAACAAGTACTATGTATACCCGATAATCTGGCTACATTTATTTTGTATTATAAAATTGTTACGAGTATACTGGTCACTTAATTTAAAAGGCTTACCTTCATCTGGGATCACAGGTATTAGAAAGAGCATAAAATACACAATTTTGAAAATTTAAGATATTGAGTTTTAATATATAAACATAGAATATAAATTAAAATTAAATTTAAAGATGTTTGAAACCACATATTTACTTAATATTCTTCATATTTATAAAATGGTCCTCAGGATACATGAATTTTCTACATTTTCTCCTGGGTATAATCTGGGTTTCCTCTGGCCACATAGTTTGAGAAAGCAATAGGATCAAAAACAGTAACAAATGTCCTGAGTCAGTATTCAGACAACTTAAAGAACTCCAGTCCAATATGTTAAGGTTTTCAACTTATGGTTTAATTTATTTTTTTGTAGAATCAGTGGGTTATACAAAACAACTCTTCTGCCAGACATCTACTTAATATATGCTTCTCCTTTCTTTAATGACAGAACTCTGTGCTCAGAGAGACAAAGTGCCAAAAACAATAAAATATTTAGGAATAAAATGAACCAAGGAAGTGAAAGACTTGAACATTGAAAACTATAAAACACTGAAAGACACTGAAGACACAAAAAGGTATCCCATGCTCTTGGATTGGAAGAATACTGTCAAAATGTCCATACTATCCAATGTGATCTATAGATTCAATGCAATTCCTATCAAAATCCCAATGGCATTTTTCACAGAAATACAAAAAACTATCCTAAAATTTGTATGGAACCACAAGAGATCCCAAATATCCAAAGCAATCCTAAGAAAGAACAAAGCTGTAGGCCTCATGCTTCTTGATTTTAAGCTATATTAATCAAAATAGTATGGTACTGTCATAAAAACAGGCACACAGACCAGTGAAACAGAAGAGAGAGCCCAGATATATGGCCAACTAATTTTTGACAAGAGTGTCAAGAACACACAATAAGGAAAGAACAGTCTCTTCAATAATTGGTGCTGGGAAAACTGGATATCCACATGCAAAAGAATGAAACTGGACCTCTTACATCATACAAAAATTAACTCAAAATGGATCAAAGACATAAATGTGAGACCTAAAACCATAAAACTCCTAGAAGAAAACATAGGGAAAAAGATCCTTGGCATTGGTAGTCTTGGCAATTACTTCTTAGATAAGACACCAAAAGTGCACACAACAAAAAGCTAAAATAAACAGGTAGAACTACACCAAACTAAAGGGCTATTGCACAGCAATAAAAATCATCAATAAATTGAAAAAGCAACCTACAGCATGGGAGAAAATACATGCAAATCATGTATCTGATATCCAAAATGTATTTTAAAAAACTCATACAACTCAATAGCAAAAAAGCAAATAAACCAATTAAAAAATGGGTGAAGGACTTGAATAGACATTTTTCCAAAGAAGACATACAAACGACCAAAAGGTATATGAAAAGGTGCTTAACATCACTAGTCATCAAGAAAACACAAAACAAAACCACAATGAGATAGCACCTCACACCTGTTAGGAAGTCTCTTGTCAACAAGACAAGAGATAACAAATGTTGGAGAAGATGTGGAAAAAAACAAAAATTTTATACTGTTAATGGAAACATAAATTGGTGCAGCCATTAAAGAAACAGTATGGTAGACCCTCCAAAAATTGAAAATTGAACTACCATACGATCTAGAATTCCCATGCTTAGGTATATATCTAAAGGAATTAAAATCAGTATCTCAAACAGATATCTACACACACATGCTCATTGCAGTATTCACAACACCCAAAATATGCAATCAACCTAAAAGTCCTTCAATGGATGAATGGATAAAGAAAATGTGTATGTATACACCACAAATATTGTATGGTACCATTTATATACGAAATCTTAAAAAAAAAACAAAAACAAAAAAACACCAAGTCAATTCATAGAAACAAAAAATATAATGGTGGTTACCAGGGAAGGGAGGAGGACAGGGGGAAATAGGGTGATGTAGATCAAAGGTACAAGTTCTGAAGATCTAATGTACAGCATGGTTGTTATGGTTAATAATACAGTATTGTATACTTGAAAGTTGCTAAAAGTAGATCTTAAGCATTCTCACCCAAAGGGGAAAAAAAAGTTAACTATGTGACGTGATGGATGTATTATCTTGATATTGGTAGTCATTCCACAATATATATGCGTCAAATGACATTGTACACTGTAAGTATATACAATTATTTTTGTCAACTGTTTGTCAATAAAGTTAAAAAATCATTTCCTCCAGACTCCCCTGCAACTAGTAGTAGTTGTATGACAAGTTCAAGTCAATAGGATGAAAAGCTCCTTCTCTTCAGATACAGGTACCACCCTTTCTGTTTGTTCTTTTGTCCTCTCATACGGAACACAAAAGTGGTATGTGGAAATGCAGCCGCTATTGAAACAATGGGGATATAAAGAAAGGCCTTCACCCCAAAGACTGAGAGGAAAGATGGAGTCCAAGACCCTGATGAAACATTTAAGCCATTGCAGTAGTCCTAAACTGCCACTCCCCCATTTCTGCCGAGGCTGCTATATTTGGGATTTCCATAACCAATCTTTACTTCCCCCAAAGTCCTCTATATCATGGTTTAAACCACAATTATAATTTATCAGTATCTACTCCTCACTGGTTAAAATTACAAGTTGAAGTGACTTAGACACTAAAGATTTTATATAAATTCTTTCTTTTTGTGAGTTCTCCCAGCTCTAGTATCTCCTATTTATTTCAAAACTTTGAACCTTTTATGTAATTACTTCATATTTGAACACTGCAACAGCTTTCAAAGTAGTTTCACTGTCTCTATTATCTCTTAACCCACTCATGGTTATTAGAATAATCTTAAACAAAAAATAAACATTTTCTTTACTTAAAACCCCACTCAAAGAATCTCACTGACTACCTCCTGTCTCCTGCACTGACTCTAAATTCCTGATGGTTCACTTTTCCCACAATCTGGAAGTCTTCCATACAATCTCTTCAATCTCAGCATATATGCCCCTGCACTCTAATCTTGAGCTCATCTTCTGGTTTGTTCCTTCCTCCTTGTCTGTACCATTTCCTATGTGTTTTCTGCCAACTTTCAACCCTCCATTATCCTTTTCCACCATGTTTGAATTTGGTGTCCCCTACCAAAAAAAAAAAAAAAAAAAAAGACAAAACAAAACACTTTGAGGAAGTTTTTCTGATTCAAATCCTTTACATTAATTTCTGATTAGTATGACCTTGATTTACAAAAAAACAAAACAAAAAACACACATATATATATGTACAAATATTTAAGCAAACTCTATAGTAAAAACCCTCATACAGTTAGATGGTATTCTTGAATGTAGGGATATTGTTCCTCTTTCACTCTACTTGAGTGCTTAACACATACATAGCAAGCACTAAAATAAATGAGTATGTCCTACATGATTATTTGAGTGTATGGTATACACTTACAAATTTAGAAACTATTCCTAAGATGACACTCAAAAGACATTATTAGATCTCAAAGATACATATGCAAGTATGGTTCATTAATACTTAATTTAATCTACTTAAAATCTAAATTGATCAAAAATGTACATATATCACTGACAATAAATAGGTATTTATTTTATTAGAATTAGATATGTTCTTTCCCTCTGAGCACTGAACAGCCTAGTTACAATGAAAATCTAAGAACATCTAATTTTCATAGCACAGGGTGCTCTATGCACAAAATTACAGGGTTAGGAGAATTTAATCAATTTACTGATCTGATTGTCTCACCAACCCACCCCCTCTCATCCCCCAAGTGCTCCATACTGGGATTTGTAGCTAAGTATATTGTATTTATAAGTACATATTATAGGTAGAGTATACTTAAATACTATATGACAATTTTAAAAATAGAAACTTTAATGATTTAAGTTATAACTAAAACTTCAATAAGTTTTCTAAAATAACTGAAAATCTTGCATAGTCTTGAAAATTTCATTAGCCAAAGTGTTTATGCAAGGAAATTACTGAAAGATATGTATTCTTTTTATATCATGGGCTTCATAATATAAAGAATAAAATAATTTTTTGAAAATAACTATAGAATAAAAGTTTTATAAAAGAAAAAATTATTTTCAAGGCTCTAACTTCATCTTACAATACAAATCAAATGTAACTATACATTAATTAGACTGCACTGGTTCTTCCCTTCATTGTAAATATAAAAATAATAGCACAATCCCAACTTTATTTTCAAATTTGAATTTTTAGTATTTGTTTTACAACTGCAAAGCCTTAAAATTAAAGTCAGTAAGGATCAAAATGAATGTTTTCTTTATTTAAATCTTGGCAGCCTTAACTCTCAAAGCCCAGAGATAAAATTTGATTTAAAAGCCCACTAAGAACAATTGCTTAATCAGAAATCTGGACTTCACAATTAAGGAATTTCATCACCCACAAAATATGGGGGGGGGGCCGGGAGGAACTCCTATGGCCACAAAACATAAAAATGCTCATTTTCATTTAACGCTTTGTGGATCAGAGTGAGGGAGAACAAAAACGGGGATTTTTTTTCTTGCTTTACTAGTTACTGAACTCCCTAAATGGTAGCTTTAGAAGATCTTCATCATAAGCACATATTTTTATACACAGATAACATTAGTTTTCTTTACACTGTGATATCCTAGTTGTGGTTTAATCCCAGCTCATATAAATTTCTGAAAATATTTAATTAGGTAACAATTCCATTTTAATAATCTTTGACCCCTAAGTTTACAGTATTTAAAGTAGGATTAGGCCAGCTGATCTGAGTTCATTATAATGCTACCATCCCCAGTGGTCTGGGTTCTATTTGAAAATTAAGAAATATAAAAATTCCAGTCATTTTCACAACCAGGTCTCAAGACTTACCAGGGCCTTTTCCTTCAGCCTTTTTGTCTACATGAAAATTGCCAGCCACAGGCAATTTTGAGCGTGATTATGAGTTATCAAGTTACTTCTCTCTGAATCTTAGTTTCCTGATTTGTGATTTAAGTGAGTAATTGTAAATAACATCTATTTTATAGGATTCTAATAAGAACTAAATACCTTTACCATCATGCAGATGGGATGTCTTCTGACCTGGTTTTATTCAGTCATGATTTGTCTGCATATTAAATTTACTTTATATGTCCCATACCATTTCAGCAATTCTCCTTCATGCCTCTCAATTCTGGTTGGGTGGGTGAAAAAAATAGTTGGAGAGAAACAAGAAACAAATTTCCTTCATTCAAGTTTTCTTTGACATATAATAAAGTGATCAGTTTATTCACCCATTCACAACAGCAGATTTTGAAGAGAAAAGGAACCTTGACTGGAAAATTACATTTAGAATGGAATGGGGGTGGGGACAGCACCAAACAAGGAGGGTCACATGGTCACAAGAATTAGGATGTCTGAAAGTTCCACATAGGAAAAGAAGAGCTAGTAAACACTGAGGGCAAAAAATGGTGGTGACACTACTCTGGAGAGTGAAAGCAGCAGAAATTTTGAGATTTCATAAATAGGGAAAGGAAAATCTATCTCAAGAAAAATTTTAGACGCTTTCTGGGTAAAATGCTATAGAAAACCCTATACTGTGCCTTTAATGGATGAGTAATGGAAGACGTATTATCTGCATTATTCTTTAAAACCTTTGAAAACAGGTTTGTTTTCTTGAATGTGACACAGCAAAGACCAGGCTAAGTGGTCAATTTTAAGTGACTTCCATCACTCACCCATTCACCAGATCTATAACTGAGTGTGCAACCGCTGCAGCCACAGTAGCACGTTTTGCAGGGCTACCCCCTAGAATTCTAGATCTCAGATTTAGTACCAGATGACTCTAAGACACTATAGAACTAAGTCTAGAGTGCATTTTCACCATGCCTGTCAAATTCTTGGGAGTCAGGATGCAATGGATTCAGTACAAGACAAATAACTGTGTGCTATTACGGTTCCTGGTACAGCATCATAAAGGAAAGAGACATTATTGAGTACAATTTGAGAAGTTTCCTTTTGGTGCTGAATATACAAAGAAGTAAATCCTGTATAGCATTATTTATTACCTGTGCAACATATACAGAAAGTCTAAGAAACTTCCTTAGGAAATTGCAAATTGGACATGAATTTTAATCCAACTTACATAGATACCAGATGGGTGAGATAAGGTTGATGGGAGAGATATGCTTGGATGAGTTCAAACACTTTGCCCTTATCTGTTGCCAGAGACCAGATTCTTTAAGGACCTGGCTGCTACTATTGGACTTAGAACAAGCTTTGGAGCCAATGGTACAAGCTAATTACTACCAGAAACGAGAAAATTTTGGAAAATACCATGCTGAGAAAGAGAACATAACTGAGTCATGGCTAGGGCCTGTCAAGAAAAATGCCAATTTTTAAGTTTTCCAATAGGTTGTGAACTCAAATACTTAAAGAGGTTCAGGGTTAACATACATAAGCAAAGCAGGCCTGATTAAGTGGAGTGAACAAAAGAATGTTGTCATCTGAAAGAAGCTACTATTTAGGCCCAACTGATTATGGATGTATTATTGCCATATTGTCCAATTAAAAAAAAAATGCCAGAAGTTAAATTTGGAGGTGAAATTTAATTTTAAAATGTAATTAATTCAATTAAAAACACCAAAACTATGTGTGTCAAACAAAACTCTGCAGCCCAAATATAGCACTTGAACCACCTAGTTCATGGTGGTTATTATACCCCATTATAGGTGGACAGCTGATGAAATCCCTCCAATATGAACATAAACACTTCCCCTAGCTGATCTAGTTGTTATGAAGTCAACATACAAATCCCAAATACTCTTTATTTAGCAGTATACTGTCTTCAGGTAGTGCTGCTATCATTAAAGAAAGAGGTTTCAGTTCCTGTGAGTCCACAAAGAATCCCTGACTTGAGACTTAACAGACATAAGCCATTTTTCTATTAAAATACATTTCTATGTTAACTACAAAGATTTTTATAATAAAATTTAAGTATACAGGCCAAAACCATCCCAACCTCACCAAGATATACCTTTGAAACAACATCTATCTTCTAACAGTTTTCCTCTCATTATATGTAGCTTTATGATAAATCAAGAAGAGTATGAATCTTAACTCTGAAAAGCTTGTTTTCAGTACAATTACTAAAAAAAAAAAAAAAAAACACAGGGCAAAAATTAGAAATGAAGAGAACATAGGAAAAACAACTAAATGCAACAGACTTAAGAAAAGTTACCAACAACAAAGTTTCCCTCTTTTGGGCTTTTATGCAAATGAAATTAAAGATAGTAGGGAGCTCAGAACTGTTATAATCATGGTGATTCATGGACTTCAGAAAACATGGGTTAAGGCTCGGATACATCCAAATAGAATGTTCTCCATATTAGCTTTCTCAGAAACCAGTCTATTTTTTATTTTTATTTTTTTAAAAGATTTTATTTATTTATTTCAGAGAGAGAGAGCGATAGTGAGAACAGGAACACAAGCAGGGGGGGTGGGAGAGGGAGAAGCAGGCTTCCCGCTGAGCAGGGAGCCCAATGTGAGGCTTGATCCCAGGACCCTGGGATCATGACCTGAGCTGAAGGCAGACGATGAACAACTGAGCCACCCAGGCGCTTCAGTGTTTTTTATTTTTATTTTTGAAGAGTTAGAAGGAATGTTAAAAACTACTGCCTTCAAGTCCTTAATTTTACAGAGGGAGAAACTGAAGCTACTTTGTTTAAGTGTAGTTAATGGAAGACTCGAGATGGTCATCTATATTTCTTAAAACAAGCAGCAAAGTTCTATCCTTTGGATTATTTTTGGAGTTTGGTAAGGTCATGATATATATAAAGATGCATATCTGGCCATATGTAACTGAAAGAATTGAAACTACATCTCCATCAAGCCTGCCTGTTGAAAAAGCAGTCCTTTTAGAAATTAAATAAAAATCTGTATATGGGCTTTAAGGGATTAAATAATTAGAAGCTCTTGCCCTAGAAGAGCTTACATTTTATGGGCAAAATCAGAAATGAATATAAAATGACAATTAAAAATATAAACTGAAATATAATTTAGGACAGCATGAGAACTATCACAAGGCAGGTAATTAATTGCCCGAAACTGTATCACATACAGGATATTCAATCTAGCCTTTTAAAACTTATACCTCTATTAGTAAAAATATCTGCCTTTGTAGCATTATTTAGTGGACAAACTTTATTTTTTCAAACTTTAAATATCAGTAAAACAAGATACAGCATCTATAAATGAAACTTGAAGTTAGTGAATACAACTTCTCTGTCTCCAAGAGCACAGTGTTCCCCTGCCTCACTTTTCTATGGTGCTTATTAGCTATGAAGCCCTAAGAGCACTGAGTCCACTGCCTTAACACAGGATATACTGGCCAGCATGAATTTTTATTTAGACACAAAAGTTTCTGATCAAAAACATTTTAGAGTCATAAAATACACTTAAAAAAGAGATAAATGAAAGTTAGAGTTTGTATAAAACAACTCCAAGGAAGAGACATTTAAAACTATTTCAAAGACAAACCAATATTTTTACCAACTTTCTGCTTAGAACAATTAACCGAATAATGATTAGATGATCTTTTAAAAATTTCTAATAGGTATAATTTCTAAACAATAACTATTTGCATTTTCCTGAAACACTTATTCATGAGAATATTGGCTATAACAATTTTAAAGTAAATAATTTAACATATAACCTCCATGTGAAAAGTAGTCTTTCTCACATGAGTTTTATTAAAAGTACCTTCCTACATACTAGTTTCATGCTAAGTTAAATTTACTAACTTCTGTTTCTGGATGGCTTGGAATTAGGATGACCAACTGTCTCAGTTTGCCTGCTAATGAAGTTTCCTGGGATGGAGGATCTACAGTGCTAAACTGGAACAGCTGGGCAAACCGGGACAGGTGGTCACCCTCACTGAAGTAAACTTATGGCCAACCAGTGTTCCCTCTGAGAGCAAAATTAAGTAACATACAGAAACCATTTATATGAAGACAAATGAGATCTGCTAAGGCAACAAGAAATGGAAGGACTAAGACTCCAGAGGGCAGAACATTAAAAAAGTAAGTTAATATTTGCAGCAAATTTTACCTTGGAGGCATCCGCCAATTCTAACAAAGGAAGAAGGTTGAGACTCCAGGCTGCTATAACAGAGCTTTTAATGGAGACCTAGAATGTTGGATTACAAGGTCAGTCTTTCCTTCAGGGCATTTACAGAATTCTTAGGCCTATGTGGGAAAGACTCTGAAAAGTAAAGCAGAGTTTTTGGAATTCTCATGTGTCAAAGATTAGCGTTCAGTACATGCCAGAAGAAGAGCCACTAAAAAACATAATCAAGCTCCCAGTTAAAACACATGGAAGGCCAAGGGCAAACAAGAGATGAACTGAATCTCTTCCAAACTACAACTCAGCCATGAGTTAGCACAGTCACTGATTAGATTAAGGTGATCAGCCATCACTGTCTGCCTAGTGCAGGAGAGAATTTTTTTTTTAACAAAATATCCATATTTGAGCAAAATTTATTAGGCATGCCATAAGACATAACTACATGAACAAAAACCAAAAGAAAAAACAAAAAGAAGAGGAAGAAAAAAAAAACCTCAGATAACCCAAATATTGGAATTCATTGACAATTACCTTAAAATACAATTAATATGTCCAAGACAATAGAGGAAAGGGTAGGTAAAATTAAGAATTTCAACAGATGAATCAGATGCAGGCATTCAAGGGGGAAAAAAAGATCTGTAATTTAGAACTTATCAGATGTGTTTGAGAGCAGATGAAACAGAGCAGAAGACAAAATTAGTAAACTCAAAGACAAGTGAACAGAAATATCCAAACTAAAGGACAGAGAAAAAATTTAATGTAAAAAGCCTTAAGAGTGTAAGAGATCCTTCAGAAGTCTAATAATAAGAGTGTAAGAGATGGGGCGCCTGGGTGTCTAAGTCAGTTAAACATCTGACTTAAGCTCAGGTCATGATCTCAGGGTCCTGGGATCCAGCCCGATGGGGCTCTGCACTTGGCAGGGAGTCTGCTTGTCCCTCTGCCCCTCCTCCTGCTAATGCTCTCTTTCTCTCTCAAATAAATAAATAAAATCTAAAAAAAAAAAAAAAAGAGTGTAAGAGATACCTACAGAAGTCTAATGATAATACATAATTGGAATTCCAGAAGAGGAAAAAGAAAATGGGCAGAATCGATATTTGAAAAGATAACGACTGGGGCACCTGGGTGGCTCAGTCATTAAGTGTCTGCCTTCAGCTCGGGTCATGATCCCAGGGTTCTGGGATCAAGCCCCACATCGGGCTCCCTGCTCAGCGGGAAGCCTGCTTCTCCCTCTCCCACTCCCCCTGCTTGTGTTCTCTCTCTCACTCTCTAATAAATAAATAATCTTTAAAAAAAAAAAAAAGATAACTACGAATCTTCCAAAACTGATGAAAGGTACCACCCTATTTTCAGAAAATTCAGGAACCTCAAGCAAAATAAAAATGAAAATAAAACAAATCTAGGGAAAGTAATCATACTAACACTGCTAAAAACCAGAAAGGAAAACCTTTGCCAACAGGGAAAAAAAAAAAAAAAAAAGACATACTGCTATAAGTCTTATGAACTTCTCAAAAAATGATGGAAGCCTAAAGATATGAAATAACATTTTTAAAGTGCTATAACAGCCAATCTAGAATTCTACACAAAAATATCTTTCAAATTTAACGATAAAATTTTTGGGGCACCTGTGTGGCTTAGTCAGTTGAGCGCCTGCCTTCAGCTCAGGTCATGATCCCAGGGTCCTGGGATCGAGCCCCACATGGGGCTCTCTGCTCAGCGGGGAGCCTGCTTCTCCCTCTCCCTCTGCCTGCCACTCCCCCTGCTTGTGCTCTCTCTGTCAAATGGATAGATAAATCTTAAAAAAAAAAAAAAAAGATGAAATTTTTTCACAGACAAAAACAGAATTTATTACCAAGAAATAGACACTAAAGAAAATATTGAAGGGAGTTCTTCAGGTAATTTCAAAAAAATTCCAAAGAAAAAAAATGGAATTGTAGGAATGATTAAAGAGTAGATATGAAGGTAGATATAAACATACACTGAATACTGGCAGTATCAAGTAATAATTCTAGTGCGGTTTAACAAACGTAAAATTAAAATAAGCAAAAAACAGAAGTAGGTAAATGGAATTACAATGTTCTAAGGTTCTAGAATTAGTCACAGGTACATGTTGCAACCTCTAGTAAGAGACTGCATAAATAGATTAATAAAAAGTATAACAAGTCAATGATACATATTATAATATCTAGTATAACAATGTATAACTAGGATAATAGAAAGTAAAATGAACCAGAAAATTCAAAAGAAAACAAAAAAGAAAGGCACTTAAAACTGCTTGATCACATAGAAAACAATTAGTAAAAGAGTAAATATGAACCCAAATGTAGCAGTGTTACATTAAATATAAGTGGACTACAAACTTCATTTACTAATATTATCATATTGGATAAAAGAACAAAACCCAAGTATATGCTAATTACAAGAGACACACTTTGAAGAATACAGAACGTTTGAAAAGTATGATGGAAAAATACGTATCATACAAATACTAACTGAAGAAAACTCATAGCTAGTCAGAGAACTCCAAGACTCAAAAAAGAAAATCGCACATAGATGACAGTATCTTAAGAAAATAAGGCAAATGGTTTTAAATGTAATAAAAGGAAAATCTCAAAACTCTATCCCTCACTATATCCAATCAAGAAAGTATTGCACTTCAATGTAGCTGATATAAGGAGGAAACTAACTACAGCATGTCAATGGGCCCATCAAATTTTATTGATAATATTTAGAAATATTAGTTGGATACAAGATTTTTACTACATGCCTCAAGTAAGAGGAATGATTTAAATGACAAATTAATAAATATCTATCCCCAGAGCAGGACAATTCATTTATCTACTTAATGAACCAACCATTTCTTATTGTCTGGATTTTGCTTAAATACCCAGAAGCCAGCATACTGCCATGTGTTTGTTAAATGAACAAGGTGGGTAGATTTGAACCTAATGTGTTTGGGCAACCATAGAGCACAACTTGCAAGAAAAGCAGCCTCTGGAGTAGTAATCTGCCATTTGGCAACTCGAGTTTAAGCAATATAGCCAGATTAGGAAATGATCTAAAACAGGGGTCAAACTTTCTGTGAAGAGCCAGATAGAAAGGGGCACCTGGGTGGCTCAGTCGGTTAAGCGTCTGCCTACAGCTCGGGTCATGATCCCAGCATCCCAGGATAGAGCCCGGAGTAGGGCTCCCTGCTCTGCAGGGAGTCTGCTTCTCCCTCTGCCCCTCCCCCCACTTGTGCTGTTTCTCTCTCAAATAAATAAAATCTTTAAAAAGAATACCAGATAGTAAATATTTTAGCCTTGCAAGACATATGGTATTTGTTGCAACTAATCAACTGTACCAAAATTTGTAGCATGAAAGCAGTCAGAGATAACAGGCACAGGTGTGCCTATATTCCAATAGAGATTTATAAAACTTCTGATCAGACCAATTGTTCTCAAAAGTGTGGTCTCTATATGAGCAAATTAGAATCACCTGGGAACTTGATAGAAATAGATTCTCAATTCTATCCCAGATCTACTGAATCAAATTGGAAGGGATTAGACACAGCAATCTATACTTTAAGCCCTCCAGGTGATTCTGAAGCTTAGTAAAGCTTGAAAATCACTTATCTAGGGAGTATGGCATCATGAAACTCATCTCCAGCCACCTCTGTACTGAATGTCAAGATTCAAAATACCAAAGATAAGGACAACTAAACACCCATCCTTAGGTACTATACCCACCTTCACGTTCAGCAATCAAGGCCTAAAAGTGTTTAAGGGATAGAGTGGGAAGGAGAGTACATAGCCAAAAACAAGTTACTACATTACAGATGAGGAAATTGAGCCAACATTTAAATTACTTGTTCAAGGTCTCACAGGCCCTTCTCAACATGCAGAACACAATTCACTTAGTCTTTTTTCCCCACCTCTGCTGGAACTCATACCCTAGATTCTCTTCATCTTTTCTAATTCAGGTGTGAGGGATGGGTGGCATATAACTACTTCAAAATACAGAAGACAAGCCAATAAATTTCTCCTACTATTCCTCTACATTGTGTGTTGATTCTGGCTTTCTTCAACCTCTAACTCTCAGGAATATGTTCGAGTTATAATTGTTTACCAACATAGTAAAATTTCTACCTGTAACAAAAAACTTCCCAGAAGAGATGCTAAAGCCACATAGACGCTATTACTACCTCTACTGACTCGTACCTCTACCAACTCCCCTCATCCCAACCCGCTTCCCAGACTACACACACCTCTTTCGGTCTTGTATTTTCCTGCTGGTTAGCAATATCATGGTCTGCAATGATGGGGGCAAAAACCACCAAGCTTTTCCAAACACCCAATTAGAATCCTATTTTGCCCTTCAATTGGAGAAGCTTCATCAGCCCACTCTCCTAGTTTTCATACTTAAAGGTTAGGGTGAGGTAGAAAAATTGCATATAGAAGCCTAATAGAAAGAATGTAAAAATAAGTCGATTATTTGAAAGTCTTTTCAGGAAGTGGTAGTGGGCCTAACTGCATTATGATGATCATCTGTCACAATATAAGAAATAGAAAAAAAAAAAAAAAAAAAAAAAAAAAAAAAGAAATAGAAAAGATGGGAAAATCTCATTTTTTAAAAAATAGGATTCATGAATTTGCATGTCACCCTTGAGTGGGGCCATGCCAATCTTCTCTGTATTCTTCCAATTTTAGTATATGTACTCCCAAAGCAAGCACAAAGGAAAACCTCATTTTTAAAATAACTTGAATATTAACTTGGAATATATTAGTTCTAGTTGTCCTGAATCCAAAATTCCCTAATCTAGCTCTTAAAGTGAAGTCAAGGGAAAAATAAGATTTTGATATTACATGTATTTATAGAACTCTTCAGCATGAATTATATATTCTAGTTGCATGTTTTTTCAAACTTACACATTTTCATGGAAAATCTTAATATTTATCTATAATTTATCTTTATATTAAACATAATTTTATATTAAAATGTGTATATTGCAAATAAGATGTTGAAATCTTGGCACATTAATGCTTTATAAGTATTACATTCAACATAAATAAAAGAATTCATGTAGCTTTCTGTTCAAGACTGACACCACACACACACACACAATTTCCCTCCTTAGACTCCATTAAAATAATAAAGTATAAAAGGATATAAGCCAAAATTGAAAAGATACAGATATTCAAGAGAGTTCAGGAAACTTCTAGATGCAGAGTGTTGAGGTAGAGCCAAAGAAGACACAGGTAACAAGAGAAGATGCTTCAGCTAACCTGCCCAGGCAGAACTCTGGGGTTTCTCCTGAGTCCAGGTAGCCATGTACAATGGAAGAAGAGAGTAAGATAGGGCAATAACAAAATGATTAACAGGTGATCTATGTGTGGGACAGTCCATTCCCCAAAACTTTATCCCAGAAAAAAAAGTGTGGGACTAGAGATTTTTCTCTAAAGAAATTAAATAAATTACACAGAGGATTAGGTCACTAGGATGGATGTACACAACATATGATAAAGTCCAGATACATGGATATAAACATATATCCATATATGAGACTCTGAAAAGTAGAGAGAAAACAGCAGACTAGCTAGAAACTTGAGACCAAAAAACAAGAACAGTGATGAGTACCCTGGGTTTTCTCTTTTCCATTTCTCTCCTGGACTAGATACTAGAGAAGGCAGCAACTCAGAAACACCAATAAGCACCGACAAGAGGGGGAAAACCAAAAATCCTCCCAAAAAACCTACTTTCTCTAACCAAAAGACAAGAAAAAGGGTATCCTAGCAAAAAAGAAAATTTTAGACAATAACCAATCTGCTCCAAGCCAAACAGCACAGATAGAAACTGCAGCCTCCGTTCCCCACCCCCCTGCCTCAGCAACTGTCAAGTAGACAGCCTAGACTTTTACTCTTGCAGGGACATAATGTAGCATTCTAAATCCTGCTGTCAGGGTGGTGTCGGAGAAGACCATCCTGAGCCCAGAATTTCATCCGCAACTAGCAGTAAGAAGGAATCCCATCCTCTCATTGTTGGGGAGGTATCAGAACCTACTGGAGAGGCAGGACCCTTACCACTCAGTAGTAATGAGAGTACACCCTCACAGTCAATGAAGACCTCATAAGAAGTCTGGTATTTCACACTCATGCTGTGGTAACAAAAAACTCTATCCCTTCCCCCCTGGGTAGTACTGGAGACTAGTCAAGTTGGGACTTTTCACCATTGCTCAAGGGTAACATGACTACCTTGCCACAACATCAGTAGAATACAGGTGAATAGCAGTAATAAGGTGCCCCCTCCCTCTCCCAACCAGGATGGTATCAGCAAAGACCTAGGGGGGAGCCTAAACTCCCACACTTTACCGAGCAATAATGAGACAGCTCCTTCCTTCACCATCACTGGCCATCAACAGAGGCTAAGTAGAGAACTTGGACTTCTATCCTCACCAGCAGTAACAAGGCAATACCATGTTTTATCCACTAGAATCCTGCCAGAAAAGCCCTGTGATAGCACAAGATTTAAATAAAATCCAGTCTTGTAACGTCCAAGTTTCAATAAAAAATATCACACATAATACCAAGAATCAAGATTGCAAACTGAATGATAAAAAAACAAATTTCAACACCAAGATGGCACAGATGTTAGAATTATCAAACAAGGATTTCAAAGCAGCCATCATAAAAATTCTTGAGTAATTCAAACACACTTAATGAAAAAAAATAGGAAGTCTCAGCAAATATATATGATATGAAGAAAAAAACAAATGGAACTTTGAGAACTTTTAAAAAGTTATTAAACTTTATTATTAAACTGGGAAAAAAAATGGGACAACTGAATAGGGAAACAGAAGAAATAACCAGTGAACTAGAAGACAGAACATAGAAATTACCCAATCTATGAGAAAATAGACACCCCCCCTTCCCAAAAAAAGGCCTCAGGAATTTATGGAACTTAAAAAAAAAAAAAAAAATCTGACATTTATGTCATTAGAGACCCAGAAGAGAAGATGGATGGGGCTAAAAAGTATTCAAAAAAGCAATGACTGAAAATTACCCAAATTTGGCAAAAAAAAAAAAAAAAACACACACACAGATTCACAGTGTGACCTCCAAATAGGATATATGCAAAGATATCCATGCCACAGCACATCATATCAAACTTCTAAACGAAGACATAAAACAAAAATCTTGAATGTAGCCAGAGAAACAATGTATTAATTACACTTTTTTTCATCAAGGAGCATGGAAGCCAAAAGGAAATGATATAACATTTTTCAAATACAAAAGAACAGTCAAACCATAATTCTCTATCCAGTGAAAATATGTTTCAGGAATGATGGGGAAATCAAGACATTCTCAGATGAAGGAAATGAAGAAAATTTGTCACCAGCAGCCCTACCCTAAAAGAATAACAAAAGGAAGTTCTCTAAACAGAAAGGAAATGATAAAAAGTGAAATCTACAGGACAATGATGAAGAAATCAAAGACGTAAATAAACAGAGACATTCCATACCCATGGACTGGAACCCTTAACATAGTAATGATGCCAATTCTCCCCAAACTGACACACAGGTTTGATGCAATTCCTATCAAAATTCTGGCAAGATTTTTTTTTTGTAGATACAAACAAAATCATTCTAAAATTTATATGGAAAGGCAAAGGAACTAGAAGAGCCAAAACAATTTTTTTTCTTACCAGTTTTCAACAAGCATTTAAGTCTTTATCTCTGATAACCATTTAAAAACATGGAACGCTTCAAGAATCTGCAAGTTATCCTTGCGCAGGGGCCATGCTAATCTCTGTATCATTCCGATTTTAGTATATGTGCTCTGGAAGCCAGTACAAGCCAAAACAATTCTGAACAAGAATCATGTGAGAAGAATCACTCTACCTGATTTCAAGACTGATTATATAGCCACAGTAATAAAAACTATGTGTTATTGGTGGAGGGACTCAGACAAAGTAATGGAACAGAGAACTCAGGAACAGCCCACACAAGTATGACTAACAGATTTGTGACAAAAGTGCAAAAGATCTTCAATGGAGGAGATACAGTCTTTTCAAACTAATGGTGCTGAAATAGTATCTACAGACAACAAAATAAATCTTGACCTAAACCTCATACCTCATATAAAAATTAGCTCAAAATAGGGGCACTGGGTGGCTCAGTTGTTAAGCGTCTGCCTTCGGCTCAGGTCATGATCCCAGGGTCCTGGGATCGCCCCTCGTCGGGCTCCCTGCTCCGAGGGAAGTCTGCTTCTCCCTCTCCCACTCCCCCTGCTCGTGTTCCCTCTCTCGCTGTGTCTCTCTCTGTCAAATAAATAAATAAAATCTTTAAAAAAAAAAATTAGCTCAAAATAGATCAGACTTAAATGTAAAACTATAAAACTTGTAAAAAAAAAAATAATAATAATAATATAGGAGAAAATCTTCAGGACCAAGGGCTTGGTTAAGAGTCCTTAAACATTACACCAATACCATGGCGGGGGCGGGGGGGACCCAATTAAGATGGGCTTCATCAAAATTAAAAACTGTTGATCTTCACAAGACCCTGTTAAGAGGGTAAAGGCAACAGAAAAAAAAATATTGCAAACCACATATCTGACAAATGACTATACCTAGAATAAAGAACTCTTAGAATTCAACATTGGAAAAACAAACAATCCAAATAGAAAACAGACAAAAGAAATGAAGAAACATTTTACCAAAGAGGAAAAATGGATGAGAAATAAGCATGAAAATATGTACATCATTAGCCATTAGGGAAATGGAAAAAAACATGAGACACACTCCCATAAGAGCAGCTTAAAATAAAAAATAACAATACCAAATGTTTATGAGAATGTGAAGAAACTGGATCTCTCATAAATTGCTGATGAGAATATAAATGGTACAGCCATTCTGGAAAACAGTTTGGCCATTTCTTTTTTTTTTTTTTTTTTTTTTACGATTTATTTATTTATTTGAGAGAGCGAGAATGAGAGAGAGAGAGTACATGAGAGGGGGCAGGGTTAGAGGGAGAAGCAGGCTCCCCGCCGAGCAGGGAGCCCGATGCGGGACTCGATCCAGGGACTCCAGGATCATGACCTGAGCCGAAGGCAGTCGCTTAACCAACTGAGCCACCCAGGCGCCCCATGGCCATTTCTTTTTAAAAAACTAAAGATAAACTTACCATTCAACCCAGCAATCACACTCCCAGGCATTTATCCTAGAGAAATGAAAACTTTTATCTGTATAAAAACTTGTACACATTGGTTCATAGAAGCTTTATTCATAATAGCCAAAAACTGGAAATAATCAAAATGCCCTACAATGGGTGCATAGCTGCAGAAACTGTGGTACATAAATACCAGGGAATACAATTCAGTAATAAAAAGGAACTGCTACATACAACAACTTGGATGGATCTCAAGGAAGTTATGCTGAGTGGGGGGGAATCCCCAAAAGTCATTACCTGTATGATTCCATTTAAAATGATAAAATTATAGAGCTGGAGAAGAGATTAGTGATTGCCAGGGCTTAGGGATTGGAGGGGAGGGGTGTCCATAGAAGGCTAAATGTTAATTATAGGACAGCATGATGGAGAACTTTCTGGTGATGAAATAGTTCTGTATCTTGACTATAGTGGTGGTTACACATGATAAAATGGTACAGTATTACACCCACATGGTGCTAATATCAAATTCCTGGTTTGGGTTATACTATAACTATTTAAGATGTAACCACTGGGGAATAAAAATAAAAATAACTATCAGATAATACACAATAAACTTCTAAAGGACTCCTTAGGGGAAATGAAACACCCATCTATTAAACCTACTTAAAATAAGTCAGTCTGCTCTACTATTTTTTTTGGCTTGTAAAGAGAAACAGGTTTTGAAAACACCTTGCTGATGTTTCTAGTTGAGAAATGTCAATAATGGTATAAAGTAAAAATTGCATTGCTTATGTGACAGCATTAAATAGTTAAAATCAGTATTAAAATGTACCTAGATTGACTGCACATTGTCTTTCTTCAGAAATTAAATTGATTCCATAGTTAACTGTAACTAAATCTAAATCCTTATAAACAATTCTAACACATCTCTTCAAACTACTACATATGTAAAATGTCATTTTTGTTATGTAAAACGTTCGTAACACCAACAAAATGGAAGTAAAATGAGGCCATTAAAAAGAAACAATTCCTCAAAAAAAAAAAAAAGTTATATATGTGTTTGAGATATTCCAGAATCAGTAAAAAAAAAAAAAAAAAAAAAAATATATATATATATATATATACAAATACACACATCCCTCAACTAGTCAATATTTAATATTTTAATAATACACAATCTTAATGGATATGTAAAAAGTACTTTCACGGTCTGTTATCACCTAAAATAATACATCATATAATTTTCAAAAATGTGTTCTTTGACTTCTAACCTCTGCTCTTCTTTAGAATTACCTGTGAGGGGGGGAAAAAATGAAGATTCATATTATACCCAAGGCAAATAAAACAGAATTCCTCAACAAAAAGTTAGATCATCTTATGTGCATAATATGCAAGACTGAGTTTATAAAACCCAATTTGGAAGGTGATTATGGAATCTTTTGCCTTATAAATGGTCCTAGACTTCCCCTAAAATAGTCCACTTCTATCAAAAAATGTGAAAAAAGCAATTCTCAAAATCTGGTTTTATAGTCACTTCTGACTGTCAATTTCTTCAAATGTAAGCCAAAAGTACCCAGATCAGTGGTTCCCAACTTGAGGTTTGTAGACAATTTAGTAATCTAGGGAGTTAAAGAATTTTCCAAAAGTCAAAAATCCTATTATAAATCAGGCATTAACAACTATAAGGCAATACAAATCCACTGCAACACCAAATTTCTTATATTTGAGCTAGAATTATATCAATTTAGAGACAAAGACTAGTCATTATATTCTTAAAATTTTAACTCATTAGGTAGACAATTTTCAAAACATATAGCCCATGAGAAAATAAAATAAAATCAGATCTTTAGCTATAAAAGACTGGAAGCAGTAGACCAGAATATATCCAGAAATTTTTTTAAAGAACTTACCTACTTATAGGTAGGTAACTACACCTATAATAAAAAACCTAAATTTAAAATACGCACATATACTCTACAAGCTCTTAAGCCTTACTTCTACCTAAAAAAAAAAAAACAACTTATATTGCCTTTAATAGTCTAGAAACATATTGGAATATAAGCAAAGTTGAAGCCCCTAAAAAAGTACCAGGGCATACACATTTCTAAGCTTCCACAAAGACCATCAAATAGGTCTATATCCCAGGCCAGTACTTGTACTTCTCTGGTTCTACATGTTAGCATGAGCACTACAAAAGAAAGTACGACATACTCAAATTTGCTGAGTATATTATGCACCCAAATCTTTAAGATGCTAAGTTAAACAGAGTTCGACAAGTTTATTTACCTCTGCTTCTCATAAACTTTCATAAACCTTACATAACTATATTTAAAGATGACAGCATTGCGGAAGGCTGGATAAGAGGTACATGGGAACTCTATTATTTTTGCATCTTCTGTGAGTCTATAATTATTTCAAAATAAAAAAAAATTAAACAAAAGTCTACAAAGAGGTAGACTGTCAAAAATAAATCGCTCTCCCACATCATCCCCCAGTCAACCATGGTTGCCAGTTTCTTGCATATTATTTTAGAAACAAAGCTCTCTATATAACATTGTGACTATTCAAAGAGATACAGTAGGTCATCTAAATTTATCTGACCCCCAAAACTTTTTTGGTGGGCCATCTATTAAAATCAAATGAAAATAATAATCTTGGAGACATATTTAGAAAAAACCATCCTAGGCATCATATTCTTACATTATATAGAAATACCAGTAAGAAGCAACTTTCTCCGCTTATATAAGTGATCTGATTCATAAGTCACTCAAATCTCAAAACAAGTAATTAGGAAAACTTAAAATGATCAAGAAGTTTTCATAAATTTCAAGGTGATAAACCTTCTCAACTATATACAGCCTACTATAAATCATACAGGTTAGCAGCCAAACATTCATTTCCCTTAAGTAATGATAAAGCAGTGGCCATAAATCTTTCCATCAGAAATCCATAATATATACATATAGAAAAAGAAAATCTCCATAATTAAACCCAATAACATAAAAAGCCAAACATCCCCCAGCTGTAGGCAGCTGCCTAGGTTGCCATGTACCTAGGCAAGAGTTACACTGCTAGGGAAACAGCAGCTGATAACTGGTTAGCATCCGTGCCAACTCTGTTGTTAACTATACCAGGATGCCAGCATAATTGTGGGGGGGGAGCAAAACATCAGTCAACAAAGCTGAATAAGGAATCCAAAGCAGACAGAAATGATATACTAGATGATATTTTTTTAAGTTAATTCTTGCTCAAGAAAAGAAAGTCAGATTTTACCTTTGCTGCAGCCTGTACATGCTCCTTTTTAATGACTCCACACTTATTCTCAAAAGCATTCATTCTGGACTCTTCTGCTAACCGATGAACAAACAGTAAACAATTCAGATGCACCTTTAAAAGAGAAAATTCGAAAGGATTTTTAAACTCAAACACTGATGCTTTGAAATAATGATTTTTAAAAAGATTCCAAAATTTGCTGTAAATTTACTAGTGTGCTTAAGTCAATTCACTTTTATTTAAAGTAACACAGAATTCAATTTACTATAAGTCCAACGTAAATTCCATACAAAAGAGACTTAGTTACTGCAAACATAAACCAAGGCTATATATAAGGCTGACCAAAGGCCATAGATAATAACATTATTGTAAAGCATAATTACAAAGCTTATGTAGGACTCTATTAACTAGCAAATATTCTTGCTTCCAATTCCAAATAAATTTAAATTCATAATGGGATTTCCCCAAAATTTAAAAACAAAACATATCACCAACTGTTTAATGCTAATCATCTCTCATTCTACAATCCATGGGTTGAAGATTTTTTAACCAGATATTTAATTTGAAATAATCTATTCAAAACCATGTTAATAATTGAAATGTTAACTTTACTGGAGTGAAAAGTATATATATAAAGGTCAAGTTACATGTCATCCAACATATCAAAATAATCATATCTACTATTAATAATCTTTGAGGCTCTTAAGAAATTAAAATGGATAATATAAGCAGATAAATAATAAATATTAATTATTTAGGTACAATTAGATAATATCTTTAATATACTGGTGATTTATATATTACATGTTCTTTGCAGTTAGAATACTCATCTAATATTCACTATGTGTACTGCACACAACCACTCCCCCACAGTTTACTAAACATTAAATAACTAGGTAATGTGGTGTTTTAAATTTAAATATTATGCAGAAATCTTTAGTGGATGGTTATAGATGTTGAAGAATGTTTTACTGATATCTGGAAAAAATAGGACTTTGGGAATTTAAATTTAATAAGATAACCTATGGAAGACATCTTCCTTTGGTACTTTTTTGATGCACGGTCTTCTTTAATTCTTACAAGAACTCTAGGGTAAAGCACCCAATTCTGATTATGTAATACCATGTTATTCAATTCTTTTTTAAACTTCCAAGGACATCCCATTTCCTATTGCAGCAAAAACATTCCGTAACATGGCACAATTTCCTGTTAATCTAGATTTCCTACTTCTAAAGATAAATAGCTTCCAGATATGCCCAAGATAAATTCCAATACTAAACCCCACTTGACTAGACTTTTCCAGTTTCATCTCTCAGCTTACAGTTCTATAGTAAGTCTTTTGAACTTCTTTCCATATTCAAATGAAACCTTGCCTACAGGCATTCTACTAGTTTGTAAACTTCTCTGAAAAGTCAAATTCCCCCCAATATCTGTTATGCACCCTGAACTTCCTACCACTGCACATACTACATACACCATGCAGCAATTTCTCATGTCTTCCTCAATCAAATACAAGGATAAGAACTATGTTTATCTTCCCCAACATTACATCTTCAGTGATCTTTAGTCCATGACACAATACGTAGTCAACAATTATCATTGCATGAACAAAAGATCCCTCCATATCTCCCCGAATTAGACAAAAAAAAAATTTTTTTAGTCAATCCCAAATAAACCACACCCACTGTTTTAGAGAATTGATGGGTGTTGGAGGGGAGAGCAGTGGGGGGGGGGATGGGCAAAATGGGTTTAGAGGTATAGGAGATACAAGCCTCCAGTTACAGAATGAATAAGCCACTGGAATGAATAAGTCATGGGAATAAAAGGCACAGCTTAGGGAATATAGTCAATGTATTGTAATAGCCTCGTATGGTAGTGGTAGCTACACTTGTGGTGAGCATACCATACAAACTTGTTGATCACTATGTTGTGCATCAACTATACTTCAATTTTGAAAAAATGAAAAGGGAAAAAACAAAAAAAACCACACCGTTTTGAGACTTAGTTCACCCTATTAACCTATATGGAAAGTCTTTTCCTCTTCATAAGCATGAGCCATAGGTACTGAGACAAATTAATATTACTTTTTGACTGTCATAGAATTTTTTTAAGCAACCTAATCCTCTCTCATAAAACTGTTAATTGAGTGGTGCCACTCAAATGCACAAACTAAGGTTTTTTGGGTTCTTTAAGATTTATTTATTTTAGGGGCACCTGGGTGGCTCAGTAGTTAAGCAGCTGCCTTCGGCTCAGGTCATGATCCCAATGTCCTGGGATCAAGCCCCGCATCAGGCTCCCTGCTCTGCGGGAAGCCTGCTTCTCCCTCTCCCACTCCCCCTGCTTGTGTTCCCTCTCTCGCTGTGTCTCTCTCTGCCAAATAAATAAATAAATAAGATTTATTTATTTTAGAGAGCTCGTGGGGGGCAGAGAGAGGCAGAAGGAGAGAAGCTCAAGCAGACTCCCTGTTGAACACAGAGCCCCAAGTGTGGCTCGATCTCATGACCCTGAGATCACAACCTGAGCCGAAATCAAGAGTTGGATGCTCAACCATCTGAGCCACCCAGGCACCCCTGCACTAAGGGTTAAATTAAAATAGTCAAAACAAAAACAAATTTTAAGGTATTCAGCTAGACATTCAAACTTGAAAAAGGCCATTCCATCAAAAATTTACTTGGGAAAAAAAAATCACCTTGCTTGAAAGGTAAATCAAAAGATAATTTACAAAGAAATATCCATTCCTTAACAGTGTCAATTGACCAAAACACTGGGCCAGTCTGATTTCCTCCTCCCTTCATCATAGGACTTTTGAGTTTTACATAAACCATAAGCATCCAGATATTTCCTCAGTGAGAAATCTGAAAACCAACTGAGCCATGAGAAAGCTGAACAATTTATTCAGATTAACAGATGTACTCACCAGTACTGGCCCTGGAGATATACAATCAAATAAAGCGTAAAACAAAACAAAAAGCTGGTGCAAAAGAACTATGAAATAACATAAATTATGAGTAAAATGTTAGAAATAACAATCAACCCACATTAGTTACAATGCATTCCCAACATTATTTGTACACTCATAATATTCAAAGTATTATGCCGAACATTAGAAATACAAAAAATTCCCAACTCAAAGTTCCCATCCGATGAGAGAACCAAACCCATAAGAAATTAAAGGCAAACATGTGACAATAGAGGATAAAGATAAAGTTGGTTCTCAGATTAAGGAAGACTCAGGAAGTGGCTGGCATTTGAACTGGATTTTGAAATTGGAGTTTGCCAAGTGGAGTAGAATGAGGTCATCTTCAGGCAAAGAAATACAATATAACAAAAGACAGCATAAAAGTAGATTAGTTTTGTATTAAAGATAATGAGAGACACAAAAAGGAGATCTGTATGGTTCCTTCCTCTCAAAAAGCTGCGTACCACACCGGGAGACAAAACGACATATGAAACTTACAGAACAGTGTCAGAGTCTCAATAGCTAAATTCTATGATGTAACTCTTATACTGCTATCAAAGTTCAGAAAAAAAGAGATCAAAACAGACCGCCTTAATTGTAGAGAAGTTTATGGATGATGTGGGACAATTGCCTGGGTAAGATTACGAAGTGTCAAAGGTGAGCAGGAAACCATAAGCAAAGAAACCAGGGTGATGCATGGCATATACAAGACAGTAAGAGAACCAACGCAAGTCAAAGATGAGCATACAACCTAGGAATAGGTGCCAACAGAAAGAACTTCCTTTCCCCTACCACTGCAACTCCTTTTCTTTCCCACACCACCTGGATCCCAATCCCACTCCACAATAGAGCCCAGGTGTCCATGGATCGCTTTGAGGCAGACAGCTGTGGATGTGGGAGGACTCTACTTGAGAAATTTCTGCCAAACAATCTATACCAGCTGGTAATCTCCTAGATATTCCTGAGCAGGTACGTTTCCTCTCCATTTAGAACCCCAGCTCCAATGAAAACTCCAGAATAAATTCCTGAAAATGTTCTGCAGATCAATTTCATTTAATCCAGTTCACTTAGGTTACCTTTATCACCACTGGGCGGGGGCATTCAAAACAGTAGGCACAGGTTGACCCTTGAAAAATTTTTTTCTTTTTATTAATACAGTACTGTAAATGCATTTCTCTGTGATTTTCTTAACATTTTCTTTTCTCCATCTTACACTACTGTAAGAATACAGTATACATTTACAAAATACGTGTTAATCAACTGTTTTATGTTATCAGTAAGGCTCTGGTCAACAATAGGCTATTAGTTAAGTTCTTGGGGGAGCCAAAAGATATACACGGATTTTCAACTGTGGGGGGTTAGAGGGGTCATTCAAGGGTGGTTCAAAGGTCAACTATATTGTCTTTCCCTACAGGGTTTAAGAAATGAAGGGCAGGAGACAGTAGAAGAACTACATTTCCAAGAAAGCTGTTTTGGCTTCAGAGACCAAATAATGGAAAAGTAAAGACAATTCTATAGTAGTGTAGCAAAAAGAAATGCTGCACTTGCAGGCAACAGATGGGAAGGCAGTAGTGAACTTGGGGAGGCTGTAGAGAAGAGAGTTGGAAAAACCCAATGTAGCTTAAGAACAGATGGATAATGCATTTGAAGACATTCTCCATGCCCTATGCCCTGGCTACCAACAATTCTTTACCTTGATTTCCTGGAAATTAGGTGCCCACGTATAATGGCTCCTTTATTCAAAAAGCTCTTGTGACAAAAGGGAGGAGGTGTCTCTTATGGTTTAAACGTAGGGAAAGAGTGTTTATTCTGCTAGAGAAATACATGTTCCAGGCATTCAACATAAAAACTCCAAATTTATTTCAACACAGAAATATACAGTGGTTTAGTTATGGCTATTAAGTGAGCATTATGCTGCAGGAATTATGAGTCAGATAAACAAGCTTTCGTGGTTTGCCTTGAATATTCACTAACAGGTGCTCTATTTGTCTAGGAAAATGAATTCACAGTTGAAAACATACTAACAAGTAAACTTGAATTAGGGTTCTTTAATAACTAAGCTAAAGTATGGGAAATAGGGAAAGATGTTTGGTTAACAACATAAAAAAAGGAGGAAGGCAAAGAAAGAGGCACCCACGTAAGAGGCATGTCAGTAATGCCTTTTACAATAGTTCAATAAATAGGACCTTGCCTGAATTCAAAAAGTTATTTTTTTTTAAACTGTATCTTTCACAACTTTCGCAAGTACACTAAGCGCAGTACCAGACTATGCTCTGGAAAAGTGATATTTAAAAGCCATAAGCAGAAACTTAAGTTAGTTTTCCCCCTTAAGATGATATGGCTAATAGCCTCCCGTTAAAAAAAAAAAAAGGTCCGGATATCTACATTTCAGAGGGCCCCAGGCAACTAAGCGTCAGGAATATGAACTGACCAGTCAGGCGGGGGCAAACCTGCCTCGTCATTGCTGGAAACACCTTAAACGTAGGCCTGACGGTGCTAGGGGTGGCGAAATAAAAGCTGGGGTTTATTTCCTCTACCTCCCTCTTGCTCCACTCCCAGCCAAAGAAGGGACAGAATCTCACCAATAAGTCGCCACTTGTCTCTAGGCGAAGGTGAGGCTTCTGTCGCTTGAAGACGCGCTTAAGAAAGCCCCGGGGAGCCTTCCGTTTTATATGCTTTCTCTGCGAGACTGTGGTCGAGAACGCCATTCTCTCCCTCAGGCACCAGCCTCCTTAGCTTCCGAGATCCTCCCGGGACTGCACAGAAATTCACACCGGAGTCAACAGCAGGAACAACTCAGCCGCTACGCCGCTTCTTCAGGCCCCAAAACCCCCGCCCAAACGTTTGAATCCGCCGCCGAAAGAGAGCGCCCGGCGCTCGGTAGTGACGTCAGCCTGGCGCAAGCCCCGCCCCCGGAGTGCCGGTTGTTCACAGAAAACACCCTCGGTGGGGACCCTGTGATGTCCTTAAAGGTCCGAGGCTTCCTTTAATCGCCATTTGTATTGTACCTGCGCTTTGGAAGTATTTCTCCTGTATTTCACAGGAGTGTTGAGAAACTGGAAAATGCTGGCATGCCAAGGCAGTTACACTTATTCTATATATTGAGCCTAATACCGGTGGACTAAGAAGTAGATGAATAGAAGTTTGTGATGTTTTATCAGGATTCCTAAAGAACCAATGCCTTCATAGCAAGGCATGATTTTCTAATATTAATAGCTAACAATTTACACTTTTACGTAATTTCACTTGATCTTACTTGAAGTCCTTTCATGATTCTAGCTTTTTTGCTGTTTTTTTAGAAACGCAGCTCCCTTTCATGTTAAGGCCCCTGCACTTAACCTTGCAATTACTTCAGATATAGTTTAAATGCTACCTCTTTGAAACCCTTGCTATTTCTCCAAGCAATTAACTTTATCTATCTTCTGTGCTATCAGTACAAGTAGTCCCTAAACTTCATTATGTATCAGATGAAGCCCCACTCTGAGGGTTTCTGATTGAATAGAAATGTATGGGACTTGAGAATTTGCATTTCTAACAAGTAGGTCCTGTTGGTACTCCTAGTTTGAGGACCGCACTGAGATCACTGTGATGTTCATTGTAATTATCTATGTTATACTATACCTGTAGTAATTATTGTGATTTCAATATCCACACAGATGATCCTTCCACTATCTGGCCTCCCATTTCCAAGACCTCCTCTCTGCCAATGATGATATCTTATCATTCACACCTGCAGTCGTACACTAGGGCATATCGTTACCAAATACCATACCCTTCCATATTCTCAATCAGTTGTCTCACTCTTCAACCTCATCTATCTTTTCAACTCACTCCTTCCAGTGTTCCAAATCCAATAATTCTTAGATGCCACTTAGATGGGATAGCAGTCTCTTTCTTTCTATCCCTACCAGGCCACCAACCCTTCTCTACTCCTTATTCTCCCTCCTGTGGTCCATTGTGCATTATTAGAATATTCCCTTGCATTTCTCCTCAGCTCTCTAGCCATCTCCAGCTAATTCTCTTCCCTAATCAGACATGCATATCCAATTCTCCACTGGACTGGAATTTTAAGTCATCTTAAATTTAACACATCCAAAATTAGCTCTTGATAAGTCCCTATATCCCAAACCTGCTCCTTACACCAACTTCCCTATTACAGCTGATGGTACTTCCATTTTTCCAATTACTCAAACTAAAATCTTGGAATCATCCTTGGCTCCTCTCTTTTTATCACCCCACACTGAATCTTTCATCAAATTTTGTCAGTTCTATTTGCAGTCTCTGATCACTTTTGGCCAAGTCACCATCATTTCTTACTTGGATTATTGCAACACCCTCCTGACTGTGCCTCAGCCTGTTTCTCTTTATCCTCAAGAGAAGAGCCAGGTTTAACTCAGATTATGTCACTCTTCTCCTCAAGCCCCTTCCATTTCTATCAAAATAAAAGTTCCTACAATGACTTTTGAGGCCTTACCTGCCCTCCAAGTACAAACACACTTACAAATGCACAATGAACCGTTTGACCTTATCTCCCACAATTAAGCAACTCACTCTCCTCCAGCTGTATTAGCATCCTTGATAGCCTTCAGATACACCTGAAATCCATTAAATACACCAAACACTCCCCCATCAGGTGCACTTACTATTCCCTCTGCCAAGAATACTTTTTCCTCATTTATTTGCATAAGCGTCTCTATCACTTCCTTCAAGTCTCTGCTCTGACAAGTATCAGAGAGACCTCCTATTTAAAATAGAAACTCCACACATGTATACACATGTATACCTAGACACACACATATACCTAGACACACATGTGCACATACACATACACAGGTCCAGCAGTGTGCAAAAGCTGACTTATATTCTCAGCACTGTGTTCAGTGACATTAGGTTGGTAGCCAAAAATATTTACACCACTGGAATTGGCAAATACACAAATCAGGGGTCTTTGTTTTTGTTTTCTGGAAAGAAAGTTGTTAAACGTTTACCAACATAACACTGCACATATCCCTGCTGAGATGAACATCCTAACCCTCCCTGTGGTTTATTTTTCTCTATAGCACTTTTCATCATATAATATATGCTTCTACATATAGGAAAATGTTACTGTAGCTTTATTTATTATAGAAATAATTGGAGATAGTTGATATTCATTAAGAGGGGAATGGAAATACCTATTGTTGTATGTATTAGTTTCCTAGCATGACTGTAACAAATTACCACCAATTTAATGGCTTCAAACAGTACAAACTTACCATCTTTCAGATTGCAGGTCAGAACTCCTAAAATCACCGTGTCAACAATGCTGCCTTCCTTCTGGAGGCTCTAGGGGACTGTCTGTTTCCTTGACTTTTCTAATTTCTAGAGGCCATTTCCATTCTTTGACGCAAGGCCCCTTCCTCCATCTTCAAAGCACATCAGTCTACCTTCTATTTTGATCAGCACATCTTTTTCAGACTTTGATCTGCCAGACTTCTTCTAAGAACACTTGTTATCACACTGGGCCTACCCAGATAATCCAGGATAATCTTCTCAAGATCCTTAATCACATCTGCAAAGACTCTTTTGCCAAGTAAGGTAACATTTTCAGATTCTAGAGATTAGGACATGGCTATCTTTAGGGGGAGGGAGCATTATTCTGCTTACTACATGATCTCTTCCTGGACTTGATTCTAGAGTAGAACTGTTCAATAGAACATTCTTCAGTGATGGATATGGTCTATATCTGCTCTGTTCAATACAGTAGCAATATGTGGCCATTGAGCATTTGAAATATGGCTAGTGTCACTAACAATATATTTAAATGTCATTTACATTTACATTTCCTAGCCACATGTCACTAGTAGCTACCATATTGGACAGTGCAGTTAGAGCAAACTAACAAGTAATTCCAACAAGTAATTCTCTTTGACACTTTTGTAGGTGTATGGAAGCCAGGGAACAGGATTAAAAAGGACTTTCAATTTATCTGCATTTTTCATACTTTCTACAATGAGAACACTTTGTTTTTAAATTTTTACACATTTGAAACAATAGTTAAGCAGAGTATGACGGTAATAATTGTATTTATCCCTGTAGTGAAGCATGTCCCTATATATTATCTTATCTGATCTTAACAAAACTATGGTATTTGTAGGGCTGGTATGGGGTGTTATTATTTCTTTTTTCTTTTTTTTTAAAGATTTTATTTATTTATTTGAGAGAGAGAGAATGAGAGAGAGCACATGAGAGGGGGGAGGGTCAGAGGGAGAAGCAGACTCCCTGCCGAGCAGGGAGCCCGATGCGGGACTTGATCCAGAGACTCCAGGATCATGACCTGAGCCGAAGGCAGTCGCTTAACCAACTGAGCCACCCAGGCGCCCTATTATTTCTATTGTACATGAGATTAAATGATCAGAGAGCTTGAGTGGCCCAAAGTAAAAAAGTTTATGTGGAAAATTTAAGGCATTAACTCTGGTATTTTCATTTTCCAATATGTTATATTATCTTTAAATAGAAGAGAAGTGTTTAAATTCTGCTCAATTTCTTTCCTTTAAAAAAACTTTTTTTATAGACTTTCACCTTCACGGAGTAAAACATTGGAAAATTTCATCACAACCTAAATTTTCAAAACATTCTTCTTTTATTTTATGGTTTTTCAGTAATTAAGTTCCTTTGATTCAAAGGGTGAAAAATCACAAGGCAGGTATTGGCCTACCCAAAAACTAGAATCTTCCCCCAAAACTGAAAGTGTCTTGAATGATGACAGCCCTAAGTCCAAATCCAGGGAAAGTAAAAGGGAATCCAGATAGAAAGAACAAGGTGTGGACAGGAGTTGCATTTACACTAGAAGATAAATACATCCCCTTCTTTATCCCAACTACTTCTTCTAATGTAAATTTTGCCCTGATTTGAAAAGCACAAAGCCCCTTTGCTACTGCTGTTTACTTTGCTGTTTACAAAAATAAAACTTGCTCAAAGAAAATTACTGAGAGATTTTCACCCCCTCATGCTATTCTAACATATGAGAAACAATTATGAATATAAATTTCAAGAATTTTTGCCCTTTTTGTTGGTGACATCTATTGATGTCCGCTAAGATTCTTTTCTTTAATAGGGATGCATTTTTTTCAGAACCTATCCTACAAAAATTATCCTAAATATAAAATCCATTTTATGCCCAGAGATTTTTAAAAATATTTTTAAAAAACATATCTAATGTGGAAATTTGGACACATACATTCAGTTAACTATTATTGTGGCCATATTAAAAATCACACTTATGAAAGAATTAAGTCTAGAAGAAGGTGATGTCCTACTGGGTATTTACCCCAAAGATACAAATGTAGGGATCCAAAGGGGTACGTGCACCCCGATGATTATAGCAGCAATGTCCACAATAACTAAACTGTGGAAAGAGCCAAGATGTCCATCAACAGATGAATGGATAAAGAAGATGTGGTATATATATACAATGGAATATTATGCAGCCATCAAAAGGAATGAGATCTTGCCATTTGCAATGATGTGGATGGAACTGGAGGGCGTTATGCTGAGCGAAATAAGTCAATCAGAGAAAGACATGTATCATATGACCTCACTGATATGAGGAATTCTTAATCTCAGGAAACAAACTGAGGGTTGCTGGAGTGGGGGGTGGGGTGGGAGGGATGGGGTGATTGGGTGATAGACACTGGGGAGGGTATGTGCTCTGGTAAGCACTGTGAATTGTGCAAGACTGTTGAATCTCAGATCTGTACCTCTGAAACAAATAATGCAATATATGTTAAGAAAAAAAAAAAAAGAAGAAGAAGATAGCAGGAGGGGAAGAATGAAGGGGGGGAAATTGGAGGGGGAGACGAACCATGAGAGACGATGGACTCTGAAAAACAAACTGAGGTTTCTAGAGGGGAGGGGGGTGGGAGGATGGGTTAGCCTGGTGATGGGTATTAAAGAGGGCACGTTCTGCATGGAGCACTGGGTGTTATGCACAAACAATGAATCATGGAACACTACATCTAAAACTAATGATGTAATGTATGGTGATTAACATAACAATAAAAATAAAGAAAGAAAGAAAGAAGAAGGTGATGTTAATGTCAAGTGGGAGAAAAATATGTGTATACCAAGTTAAATATAGTATGACCCCAAGAATATTGAAAAACATGTATGTGCACGCACACACACTACACTGAGAGAAATATAGCAAAATATGAACTTAGTTTTTAGATAATGGGAATATGGATGATATTTTTATTATTTTAAATGTCCAATTTTCTACAATAAACATACTTTAAAAAAGAAATGATGAGATATTTCATATTTCAGCTAACTGATATTGAATATAGTTTAAAATGTTTACTGAATAAATTTCATTAACATATTTCTCTAAGAAAGCTACATTAGAAAAACTTTAAAAAATAATTGATGATACTTTCTGGTATTTGACACATCTTGGAAAATAATTTGATTTTGTTTCTCATATATTGAACTAATGCACACATATGGAATATGTTACTAGACAATGTATTCATGTGAATTAACATTTTTGGATCATTTTAAATGAAGTGAACGATTTAGAAGATTGTTTCTGACTTGTGCTTTTGTGCTTGTTAACAAAGCATTACAAAAGTGTTAATAATAGTTAACACTGTGTAGGTAGAATCTTATAGTTTGCAAAAAGTTTTGACACTTTTGTTTTATTAGGACATAAAAAAATTAGGTTGATTATAATAATGATTAATGTTTGACAAAGCAGGAAAGAATATTCGATGGAAAAAGGACAGTCTCTTCAACAAATGGTGTTGGGAAAACTGGACAACATGCAGAAGAATGAAATTGGACCACTTTCTTATACCATACACAAAAATAATTCAAAACAGGTGGAGGACCTAAACGTAAGACAGGAAACCATCAAAATTCTAGAGGAGAATACCTTGACCTCGGCTATAGCAACTTCTTCTTACTAGACACATTGCTGGAGGCAAGGAAAACAAAAGCAAAAATGAACTATTTGGACATTATCAAGATAAAAAACTTCTGCACAGCAAAGGAAACAGTTGACAAAACCAAAAGACAACCTACAGAATGGGAAAAAATATTTGTAAATGACATATCAGATAAAGGGCTAGTATCTAGAATCTATAAGGAATTCATCAAATTCAACACCCCAAAAATAAATAATCCAGTTAAGAAATGGGCAGAAGACATGAACAGACATTTTTCCAAAGAAGACATACAGATGGCCTACAGACACATGAAAAGATGCTCAACATCACTCATCATCAGGGAAATGCAAATCAAAACCAAGATGAGATACTACCTTACATATATATATAAAAGAAGATGATGGAATATTATTCAGCCATCAAAAAGAATGAAATCCCACTATTTGCAATGATGTGGATAGAGCTAGACCATATTATGTTAAGCAAAATAAGTTAGTCAGAGAAAGACAAATACTATATGATTTCCCTAATACGTGGGATTTAAGAAACAAAACAGATGAACATATGGGAAGAAAAAAGAGAGAGAGAGAGAAGCAAACCATAAGAGACTCTTAAGTATAGAGAACAAACTGAGGGTTGATGGAAGGAGTTGGGTGAGGGATGGGCTAGATGGGTGATGGGTATTAAGGAGGGCACTTGTGATGGGCACAGGGTGTTGTATGTAAGTGATGAATCACGAAATTCTACTCCTGAAACCAATACTACACTATATGTTAACTAACTAGAATTTAAGTAAAAACATGAATAAATAAATAATATAATAAATAATATTGAATAATAAATAAAATAAAACAAAAAATTTAATCTGCCAGATGCAGCACAGTTGCCAAAATTTTTGTAACTTTAAAATACCTTCATCATGGGGTGCCTGGGTGGCTCAGTCGTTAAGCGTCTGCCTTTGGCTCAGGTCATGATCCCAGGGTCCTGGGATCGAGCCCTGCACTGGGCTCCGTACTCCGCGGGAAGCCTGCTTCTCCCTCTCCCACTCCCCCTGCTTGTGTTCCCTCTCTCGTTGTGTCTCTCTCTGTCAAATAAATAAAAAATTTAAAAAATAAAATTAAATAAATAAAATAAAATACCTTCATCATGGCTTCCTTCATCATTTGTGAGATACAGAATTTCACAAAATTTTGGAACCTGCACTATTTCAGTTTTTCACCAACACAGTGATTTGTAAGACAAATTATTCCAGAAGCTTCAGAAAATTTCAGCTTATTTGTGCATCTCTTAATTAATATTCGTATTTCGGAAGTTTAGCTCAGCTAAGGGCATCTTTTCTAATCCTCTGAGACTAGACTAAACTTTTAATCATCAAAATACAGGGGTTTTGAGTTTATCACCAAGAGATAGTAAAATCCTGAGATTTCCCTCCAAGAAAAAAAGAACAGGTTTGGAGGGAGGAATAAAGTTAATGTCTGCCTACACTTCATCAAATCTGGCTTGTTCAATAATCTTAAGCCATTACAAAAAATATGATAAAAATAACTATACTTTTGTGAATGTTTACCATATGATATCAAGATATCAAACACATATGCGTACATCTAATCTTCTCTAGAACTCCAGAGGTAAGTACTATTATTATCCTCATTTACAGAGAAGGAAAGGGATACCCAGTGGTAACTTTGCAAAACTTACACCTTTAGTAGAGATGAGATGAGATTTATCACAGCAAAACCTGGAAACAACATAAAATGTCTAGTTAAATAAACATAATAAACATAATAACATAAATGTCCAGTTAAATAAACATAAATAAACATGTCCTTGGGACTGTCATACATTCACTTAGAGCAATGATTTTAACCACCAGGTGGAAGTATGTAAAAATATAGCTTAATAATGGTAAATGAAAAAAATCAAGATATTCTATCATTGGTGATTTAGTTTATACATCTTTTGTTAAAAATAAAGTTTATAAAAAATGGCCAGAAGAAAAATCACAAAATGTGAATGAAAGGGTGCTAATTTTATGGGTGATTTTTTTTCTCTGTAATTTCCTATTTATTTAATGTGGTAACATTGCATCTCTACTGGAAGAATAAATTAATAAAATGGAAAAAGTAATTCACTTGAAATTTTCATCAAAACCAGTCAAATGGTTTATATTTCAAACATTGACTTAAGCTAGATTTTTAGTATTATCAGACTAGCAATGACAATCACAAAATTTTCTTACACCTTATTGAAAATTCATTTTTCAACATGGCCATATCCTTAAACTTGATCTTCTGTGAGCACATCTGTGTTCCAGCAAGAACAAAAGAGGAAGCAGAAGGGAAGTACATGCCCCTTTCTTTAAGGTCAGTATCTGAAAACTACACATACCACATCACTTCTGTTCCTTCGAAAATAATTCTTTTTTTTTTTTAAGATTTTATTTATTTATTTGACAGAGAGACACAGCGAGAAAAGGAACACAAGCAGGGGGGAGCGGGAGAGGGAGAAGCAGGCTTCCCGCTGAGCAAGGACCCCCCATGTGGGGCTCGATACCAGGAACCCGGGATCATGACCTGAGCTGAAGGCAGATGCTTAACGACTGAGCCTCCCAGGTGCCCCTTGAAAAGAATTCTGATACATCATGACACCAAGACGTAAATCAGGGTAGAAAATGCTATTTGTATTTGGGCTACAATGTGCCCAGCCAAAAACCAAAGGATATATAATAACTGGCAGCTTTTGATACATGAGGTTTTACTGACAGTCAATATAAATAGAGATTAGAATGGATTTTGAAGTCAAATAAACTAGACTCTGAGTACATGTCTATAACTTAGCTTTGAGACCTTAAAAAAATGACTAATCTCTTTATCCATGAAATATATCCATAGATATCCATGATATATATCATATCCAAATATATCCATGAAATATAAGGTCTGAAAAGGGGGAAATACCTAATATTATGACTATAGTATACATTTGCCTATATAGTATATAACTATATAGTATAGTTTTGGCTGCCTTCCTATTTTGACAGGAAATAATTATTGTGTGAGTCTTGTAAAGCTGTCATCACAGTACGTGAGATATGAACAATTTTCTGTTTACATTAATGTTCCTATTATAATTTGTTATTTTGTTCTGTAAGATATTTTCCAACCAAAAATTAATCATCAAATTATATGATTCAATTATCATAATCATACGCCAAACATAAAGATATGGGTTTTTTGTTTTTTTGTTTTTTAAGCAGGCTCCACACCCAATGAAGGGCTTGAACTCATGACACTGAGAACAAGAGTCACATGCCCTACTGACTGAGCCAGCCAGACACCTCCTATAAAGATGTGTTTTAAAAGAAAAATTTTGCGTTTGACTACAGAACAGGTGATGAAAACAGTATCCTTGTAATATCCTCCAAAATCCAAGCTTCTATTCTCTCTACCAATCTACTTCTGTACATAAATTTCTAATGCAAAATTAGGGAACATGTAAAAAAATAACCAGCAGCAAGCACAAGAGAAGTAATAGGCATCTGAAGTAGATCCTCAAAAACATCAGATAAAAACATGATGGACTATAGAATATAAAATAAATGCTTAAATTTTTTTAAAAAATTAGAAAGTAACTCATTATAAAAATGAAGCCAGCCATATTTTTTCAAAAATAAAATGAAATATTAATAAATTTTAAAAGAGTATTATTTAAAATTAAATAATTAAGGCATTAGGAGCAGCAAAATAGGAAAGTAGTGACTTGTAAACTGAGGAAATTACAAAGTGATCGAAAATATGAAAGAGAATTTTTTAAATATGGAAGAAAAAAATAGGAGTTCAGGAGGAGAGAGTAGACATAATGGAAGAAAAGAAATATTCAAAACATAATGGCTAGGAGTTTCCAGAACTGAATTTTTACTTTCAAACATTATACATCTCAAGCAAGACAAATAAAACAAAATCCACACCTAGAAACATATTAGGAAAACTTTTGGATACCACTAACAAAGGAAATATGGTAAATGCATCTAGAGATTAACCACAGCCTTCAAAAGAAGAAAAATAAGCTGAGAATACAATTTGCTGTAGTATTGATAGAAGGCAAAAGATAGGGGAATAACAACTTCAAACTACTGCAGCTAATAAGATTCAACATAGAATTTTATAACTAAACTATCCAAGTTGAGGGCAATATAAAAGACATTTTCAGACAAACAAAAAATGATCATTACCATCAATAGCTTTTACAGAGACAATGTCTAAAGGATGTCTTTCAGGAAGAAAGAAATTAAAACCAGAAAGAAAAATGAATATACACGTAAGTAAATCTAAACAAACATTGATCATAAAGGGTAATAATAATATTCAATTTGGGAGAATTTGGTGGAAGTTAAATCCTAGACACCAATGACATTTGAGGTAGGAGGAAGAATAATCAGAATGAAAATAATGTGATATTCTTCTGTTTGGGAGAAGGAAAGTAGAAATATTGGGTAACTTTATATTTTATTAAGTATGTATATTAAAATATGAAAGGATTAAAAAAAAGAATAGAGGATATAACTTCCACCAAAAAACAATCCAAAAGAAGACAGAATTAGTCAAAGGCAGAAGGTATAAACAACAGCATTATTACCCACAAGTATATGAGATAATAGAACAAAACTTTGTAGGAGAATCAGTATTCTTAAAGTGATTAAATGCATAAAAACTAAAGAGAGGATTACTAAGCTGGAAAATAAATCTAACAAATTATCTACAATGTGGAACAGAGATATAAAATTATAGAAATTCCTAAAGAGAAGTTAAGAGGTGTTGAGGATAGAATGAGAATGTCCAACATAAAGATGATTCCAGATCAAGGGAACAGAGAGGATAAAGGGAGAGGTGATACTTTTTTGAATGGCTTGGAATTTTCCAGAGTTGACAGAAGATACAAAATCTCAGATTCCTATAGTACAAGCAGGAAAAAAAAAGAATTAATATTCAACAAATGCACTGTAGGGAAATTGCAGAAAACCCAAGAAATAGGGGAGATCTTAAGACGAACAAGATGAAAGGGAAAGTTCTTCAAATTTTTTTATGATGAGAGTATAATTTTAACATAAAACTAGATAAGGACACTAAAAGAAAGAAAAATATAAGAGGCTCTTACTTATGAAGTAAATAGAAAATTTTAAATAAAAATCTTAGCAACAACAAAAAAAAATTAGCAACATGTTAAGAAATCGATTTAACCCAGGAATGTAAGGTGATTAACTTTGTAACAGCTACTGTCACGAGCACCCTATGAAGGCATACACATGAGTTGTGTCTTTCCACAGTGTCGGCTTTATTCAGTCATAAACCAAGGTTAACATAATTAGAAAGCAGGTTCAGGATTCCAAACTGAGTGACATTTCACCACGTGATTAACTTGACTTCTTGCAACAGCACACAAAGCAGAACACAAGACAGGTTACACACAAACAAGATAACACAGGGAAGAGGAAGTTAATGAGCCAAACCCGAAGTCAGTCTGGTGGGCGCACAGTTGAGATAAGGCCTCGGTCCGGTCCAGGTCAGCCCTGGGCACTCACTGCTTGTTATGATCAAGCAGTGAAGGATCTCAGTTCTGTTCAGAGATCAATCGGGCAGAGCCTCTGGCGGCAGCTGCCTTTTTGAAGTGGTCAGACATAGAAGGGTGAGTGTCTGAAGGAGGAGTCACAGTTTGCTGCAAAAATCCTCTTTTTAAAGGGACTTAATCAGTCTTGGGCCCCTGCAGACCTCCTCTGCTTCTGCTTGTTATCAGTTCTGGGGTATGGTCAGCTGGTGCTGCTCTGGGCTTAACTGCTGGCGTCGTTGCTGGACACAGGCCCCTGCTGGACATGAGTGACTCCATCTTGCTCTCTACAGCTACGAATGTAAATTCACCACAGTGACTTTAAAGGAGGGGGAAAACATCATATGAAGGTTTCAACAGATGTAAACAATTTTGATAAAATTCATCACACATGAATAACTTAATAAAACCACTAGCAAACTAGGAATAGAAGGAAACTTCTCTCCCTGATGAATGTTATCTATCAAAATCCACTGCAGATAACAAACTCAATTTTGAAACATGATAAGCAATCAAAACATGATAAGCAATCCCTTATAATTCAGAAACATTGTTAGTCAGCATTATATTGGAAGATCTTTCCAGTTAAATAAGGTAAAAGAGTTAATAAAAAATAGGAAGTAGAAGAAGCATTTGGAAATGAAGAAAGAAAACTGTCCCTATTTGTCAAAAACAAAAACAAAAAAACATTATTGTGAAAATTTGCAGATAATTTCAGTGAATAAAAGACATTAGCAAGTTTTTCTGACACGAGCTCAGTATATAAAATCAATAGTGGTCAATATACTTGAGCAACAAACAGAAAAATGTATTTTTAAAAAGATAACATCTACAATAGTAACAAAACCCATAAGTTTCCTGAGAATAAACCTAATAAATGAGGCACAACATTTACAGAATATAGTAAAATATTATTCAAAGGCATGTAAAAGTCTTAAATAAATGCTATAAAATGTTTATGAATAGCAATCATGAATAATAAAAATATGACAGTTTCTCCCAAAATTAATCTATAAAATTAATGCAGTTTCAATCCACAGCATTTTTTATGGAACCTAACAAGTAAATCCAAAAATTTATATGAAAAAGTGAAGAGACACACTACATCAAAAACTAATGATGTACTGTAGGGTGACTAACATAACATAATAAAATAAAATTTAAAAAAATAATAATAAAATTGAATATGTGAAACCAGGAGATCTTAAGCCCTTAAAAAAAAAATAATAAAGGGACAGGACAGAAACTGGAATACAAAATAAACATATGAAAATATGCTTAAAATCATGGGAATATAAATTTAAGTAACGATGAAATACAATTTCAGAATCATCAGATTGACATAAACTATTCGGTTAGATAATATCAAAGTTTTGTGAGATGTGAGGAAAGGCAAATCATTTATACATTCCTGGTAAGATTGTAAAAAGCAAAACAATATGCACATACTCTACTAAACAGAATTTTTTTTTAATGATTTTTATTTATTTACTTGAAAGAGAGCAAAAGTGAGAGCAAGAGAGCACAGAGGGAAAGGGAGCAGGGAGCTGAGCAGGGGGCCGGACATGGGGCTCAATCCCAGGACTCCGAGATCATGACCTGAGCCAAAGGCAGATGCTTAACCAACTGAGCCACCCAGGTGCCCCTACTAACCAAAAATTATTCTGGGTTTCTGCCCTTGACAACTTTCACATACGTATGCTAAGAAATATATACAAGGATGGTCACTGAGCACTCTGCCAACAATAAAACTTTGGAAAAATACAACTACCTCCCAATAACTGGCTTACTCATGCAGTGGAATGATGCATAGAGCTGTTAAAAAATTATTGAAGTAAATCTGTATGCATTAATATGGTTAAATCTCAAAAACATAATGTTGGATAAAAATAGCTGTAGAAACTTACATATAGTATGATAACACTGATATAAAAATGTTCGAATGTAAAGCAAGCGGTATAGTTGGACATGTATATATAGCACATACTGGAATTGCACATAGCAACTTCAGGATAATGGTTACCTCTGGAGATGGAGGGATGGATAAACAATGGGGCTTCAGCTGTTGCTGTTTCTTCAAACTAACAAACAAGATACTCACAAATATTGTAACAAGTATGAGAAAATATGAAAAGCTACTTTATCTCAGTGGTGAGGACATATTTTTGTATGTTCAAAATTTTAAAAATATTCGTACCTATGCATAAAGCTATACGTACATAGATTTTTATTGCAGCATTGATCGTAATTGCAAAAAAAAAAAGGGGTTAGAATCAATTGAATATCCATAAATAGGGAAATGAGTAAGTAAATTATAGTACATCATGCCCAGGAATGCTAGTGTAAACCTATATGAATGTGTATTTGATTGATTGCATTGATGGCTCCAATTCTTTATGCTTCCCATCAAAGTCAGGGCATTCCGTCCTACTCTTTGACTCTGGGCTCAACTACAGCACTTGCACTGGCCAAAGAAATGTTATCAAACATGACACAAGCAGAGGTGAGAAAAATTCTTGTGCACCGTGACTTGATCTCTTGCTCCTTACCGGAATCACGAGAACATGCCGCAACTAGTTTGTTGGGGAAATGTGAGGAATACCAGGAGGAGAGCTGAGTCATCACTATGTTGATCATCCTGCACCAACTGGCCCCCTCAGAGCCTCCAACTGACTGATGTCTGAGAGAGTCCTGCTGAGATCAGTTAAGCTAAACCCAGATCAATAAAAATGCCCAGCCAATCATAGAGTTGTGAGACAAAAATTAGTTTTCAGTTCTTTCACCAAAGCAATAAATTACAAGGAAAATTCTGATTGGAAAATGACTGTAATAGAATGTTTACAATGTCATTTTTGTAATCAGAATTTTCCCTGATAATTTATCTTTTTGGTAAAAGAATAGAAATAGCATTCTTCACCATTACTTCCCCTTAAATGTCTTCTTTCTTAACGGACTCTAAAGAGAACTGATTGTGCATTCAACACTCCAATTACAATTGGTATCTACAAGTTTACATTTGCTCATAGTTTAGAGTTAGAAAGCCTCAGCTTACATCAGAAGCAAATTTCTACAAGGACCAGTTGTTTCCAAAATATAATATTTTAACAAGCAGTTAAAGAGAATTATTAACAGGGTTTTAAAACAAGTCTAAAAACAGTCTCTTCACATTAAAAATGTAAATGGATTTTACAATTGTAGAATCATAAAATTGGAAGAATCCACAAGAGATTGCTTGGTTCTGACACCTGGTAAATAAGTTAAAATTTTAAATTAGCACTCATTTTAGTATATAAGTTAATATGTGCACCTCGATTTATCTCTGCTCTCTATTTTATTAAAATACTATGCTATCCAGAGCATAGTATTTATTTGCCAAACTTTTGCAAAGCAGGTACTTTTTAAGCAAACAAATAGCAGACATGTTTTTCTGTTTAGGTAAATGTTAATAATAACAGCTGGTTTGGTAATTCAGTTATTCGGCAAAGACATTGTAAACTACTTGAAAAGAAACCATCTGGTTTGCAGTTGTAAAACTGAAACCAATTAAAACATTTAAATGGCATTTTGTTTTTCATTTTAATCTGTAAAAATATATTTTCCAAGCTCTAATTAGTGGTTGATTTTTCTCTATTGCTTTCATAATATGAATCTGACTCTCAAATAATTTTTAAGTTCAACAAAGGTATTCCTATAATTAATATTGTATTGGGACATCAGATGAATTAAATGATAAAGAACACAAAATGTACATGCACACAAACAAAAATAACGCAGTACACAGAATTTCTATATATCAAACGTGATAAAATAAAAGGTCTACCTCTTCACAAGAATTGTTTGGTTAGGTAGAGCCTAAGAACCTGATAATTCAGCTAAGGGACTATATCTGCTTAAAAAAGAAAAAGAAAAATCTAGCAAGCAAGCAAGAAAAAAAACATAAGGATTATACACTTCTTCCCCCATCCACTCTCCTTTCAAAATTTATTCAGTGATACGAGCTCTTCACTTTGACTCTGGAATAAAACACAAGTAGCCCCATAACTGTTCTTCTCACTTACAGGTAATAAAAAGTACTATGATCACTCTGGGTTTCAAAGCCCGGATTTGGTACTTAGACTGTCCAGTCTCATGTAATAGTCAAAGTATCCAACTTCATTGAAAATTAGAGCTACACCTAGACCCTGATGTGGAGCTTATAGGCCTGTTGTAAGAAGCCAATAAAGTGGTGAGAGGTACTCATGTTGGATCTTTTCCTCTCTTCCTCTTCTCCTTAGGCCGTCAATCCTACACCACTCTCTTGCTAACTGTGGTTATTAAAGCTTCTCCCTGGAGACTCTGAGAGGAAGTACAAGAGATGAGTTGGAGCAAGAAAATTCTTACTTGACCGCCATTGTCTGAAGTTGCTTTCTATCTCTCAAGAGCTGGCAGATGTTTAAAGCTAACACTTTCTCTTCTGGGGAACTTTTATATTTATCTGGAATGCCCTCCCCCACCCTCCTCCCTTTTGAGGTGGTCTCAGATCTGCAGTTCTCTTGACAAGGGCAAATGCACTCTATTTCTGTGGTCGCTTACTCCTTCTCTGCCATATTGAGTTTGGTGATTCACCTTTAGCCTTCTCCTTTTGAGGCTTGTTTGCCTTCTTGTGGACCTGTTTGTATACTATCTAATAAACATCTATGAAAAGTCTCTCTCTCAACCATATATGATGAGCACAAAACACTTAGGCATCCTTTTCCCCACACAAGTATAGCAGGACAATCCCAACAGAGGAGCTACATTCCACTCCCATTGTAGCTAGCTGCTCCCTTACCTCTACATTTCTGTGACTCCCTAACTGCCAAGCCATAGCTCAGTCTCTGAGTAATCCTGTTAGAAATCCTCTCTTGACTTTAAATGAAGAGGGAATCCTAATTTTGTTAAAAAAAAAAATCCTGTTCACTAATCTCCACTCCCTCTCTGCTCTTTGTTATTTATATTCCCAATGAGAGTAAGAGATTTTTAATATCAAGAAGCCCATTTATAGACATTTCCTTTGAAAATGTTCTTCTTGGTCTGGCATCTCACTTTAGAATTTCATAGCCCATTACATTCCAATATTTCAATTAAAATTTCACTTTAACTTCTGGCCTCAATAGTGTTGTTTTGTTGTTGTTTTGTTTTTTTGTTTTTTTTTTTTTCATAATAATCCCTAGCAGGAGAAAATATTTAAATGCTGTACAGACAAAATATTTTCACCTTTAAATTAATAGCACCATTACAAATATTTGGCACCTAATATAAATCTATTTTTCTGTAATCTCAAAGACATTACAGATGAGGCATAAAAGGTTAATGAAATAAAAATGATTGGGTTCTCTTTGTAGCAGCAATTGGCATTTTTGGCCTGGCATCCCCATCACCCTCCTTAAAAAAAAAAAAAAAATCCTATTTCTCCACCATAGAGGTCATCATGAGATCCAGGCTGGATAACTCATAATTTGCTTTAGTTCTGGCTACACGGATAGGTCCAGGGAAGGGTCTATGTGTTCAGGTAAGCCAATCAGAGTTCTTCCCCAGGATTTTTCTGCTAGACATGATAAGAATCTCTTTCCTTCCTGATCATGAAGCTCAAATTCAAAGACACCAGAATTTCCAGCAGCCATGTCCCTAACACCCAGAAAGAAGCACTGATTAGAAGCAGAAAGTTTTTGACATCCAGGGCTATCTTAGTTCCTGTTACCTTCCTTTAGTGGTCCACCCTGGCATTTTTTTTATGATTCTCCTTTTTAACTTAGACCAATTTGAGAGCTAATTCTATCACTTTTAGCCAAACATGGATAAGATCTTGATGGTTCATTTCTTAAAGTGTATATATTGTGTGGAATCTTAAAATGTTTTAGGCCCAAATTAACAGAAGTAAGTAAGTATATATTTTTCATGCCTAAACTGAAAATTGAATTCAATTTTCAAATCAAATTGTACCTGTTCTGTGACGTTCTTTTCAATTTCTTAATTCCATCTCAACTCTAAATTTACACGTGAAAAATATATACTGGTGTAGAAGTGGTTTTGGTCACCATCCTCCTTTTCAGGAATCAATATACAAATATTTACACAGTGGGACATGGATACTGGATTCAGATTGGAGGGGGATAGTTGAATGTAATAGGTATTAAATACAGACTGGGCAGAAGGCAATTGCCAGTGGAGCCAACTGAAGCCTATCAGGACTTCAGAAAACGCATGGGGCTTCTTAACGGGGACCTCATATTCCTTAAGGCATAGTTTATTTTTTTAATTATATTTTTACGTTAATTATGAATGGGTATTCTTGAAGGGCCAATTTTTCCAAATATCCTGCTAGTAAAAAAAGTAGTTGATCTTTAAAAAGACGACAATAGTTTACCAGGATCTTATCATCACAAAGTAGTTTTGTTGTTAAATGGAAACAAGGCCACAAATCAAATATGATAATTTATCTTTTTAATTTATATTTTCTCTTTGTAAAGTAGAACATTCAGAACAGAAGAAACTTTGAACTCTGTTGTCAAGAAAAAAGTATCTATTACCTTTCATGTGTTTCTCATAATCCTTTTAACTATCCCAGATGATTGGCAAAGCTATTTATATTTGAAAAGGGTTTTCCTTCCTCCAAACTTGAGTTCTCCAGCTATTGGATCCTAAAGTGAAATGGTGAATTTGTGGCATCAAAATCCAACCTAGGGCAACCGATTGTTATTGCAGTCAGCCATGAATTTATGGTCTCACTGTAGCAAATGAGAAAAATTGCAGCAAAAGAGAGTATTCGTACAAATTATTCAGACAGTAGTAAAAATTATTCCTCATAGCAACAGAAAAATAAAAGCTAACATACTCCTCCTTTATTAGAGTCCTCAGTTTCTACACTTATGGAAGTATAAAGCAATCTCTTTTTAAAAAATTAGTACCACTACTTTTTTAATGCATGAAAATATACACAGCAAGTATGAAAATCACCATGTAATGTCCCCATTGATCAGATTAAATATTAAAAGTTGTGAGGAACAGTGAGAGGCCAGAAAGGAGGTGAGTTGGTCACATCTTCCAGGGCTCTGAGGCACATTTTTGGCATCCAAAACAAAGACAAACATATTATCCATTGCTGCAGTACTTTGGCACAAATGCGCTTTATGCACAAGGGTCATATATTTGTATTTCTCTCTATTGTAATGGATTAAGGTTGAATCCCGTAGCGCTATAATATTTGTATTTACAAATAGAAACCATATTTATCTGAATGCATTTGTAACTAAGTGTACAATTCACAGCTTTATCGCTTGTTTTATGAGTCCATTTGGCTTGGCACAGAAAAAAAATAATTAATCAAGTCTGTAGATTTCAGGGCCTGGTCTTTATTTATGCAGAAACTGCTTATTTATTAACATTAACCATCTCCCATTTGGTCTCAAAGAGACATATAGTTACATGGAAACAGAATAGCTTTCAGTAGATGATTGCACAACTACAGATGCTTTTTTCCGACACTGTCACAGCTGAGGAGGTCCAACCAAATGAAAAACAGCTCTGATGAAGTGAGAAACAGAGAAGCGGTACCATGCAAAAGTTATGACATAATAAAATGCAGGCCAGCACACGTTTTTTTACTCTCTTTATTAAATTTATGTGAATCAAGAGGAAAGGGTGAAAAGCATATTTACTGATGATAAAAATGATTCTCTGGATAATTTCAGTCATCTCATTTAAAACTTCTTCTTTATAAGTTTCTACTTTTCCCCATTTCCTTTTAGCTCTCTGTCATCTACTCCAAAGTTAGACTTCTTGGATTTAATAAAGAAATAGAATTTGCAGGTGGTATGTTCCTGAACAGACGGTCTAATATCCACTGATATTACAAAACACTTACATGAAAATTAGTAGGCTGTCCTCACTAATCCTGTTCTTTAAAATATTTTCAGATGATTCATCTTAACTTGTTTCGACAGCCATGTTGGTGTGTGTCTCTCTTGCCCTACTGGGAACAATGCCAGCCAGATAATGCAGGAAGTCACGGGATGTGTTATGATGCTATCCCTGAAAGATTTCCAGCCTAAGTTATACTCAACAGCATTATACTACAGGGAGCCTAGAAACCCAATGGATTCTTAAAGTACATGCAGATGTGTTTTCTGAGTAAGCAGTGCTAGAAACATTGCTTACTCTTCTGGAATGTGCTAATATAGAAACAGATACAATTATTAGAATAAGTAATTGTAACACATACATAAATGGATTAAGCATATTCATTTCTTGCTACCTAAAGTGCTTTTTCTCCATTACTTTATATATATGCATATATGTATCTGTGTTCGTGCGTCTATATATGTATGTCTATATAAAGTTTTGTTGTATATTGAATTGTTTTACTTAAAGTAATCATCTCAAAGTATATTTCCTCATATTCAATTAGTGCAGCTATCCTGGAATGGAAAATAATTTTTGTTTTTTTCATTTTTGCTATCATTTATTAAACAATTATTATTTGCCAGCAATCCATGTTGAATGTTTAACATATATCATCTCATTTAATCCTTACAATGACCTTACAAAGTATTTTTATGTCTGTCTTACCAAGAAGGAAATTATGCCTCTGAGAAATCAGGGCTTATGTGAGACAACTAGTTAATAAATGGGGAAGCCAAAATTCAAAGTCAGGGTCTAGCTCCAGTACCACTGCTCTTAATCAATATTTCTTTCAAGTCAGCAAACCAGTAAACTAACTCAATATATTAGCACAAAAGGGATATAAGAGTGATTCCAATTAAGTATTCTTCATTGAAGAGATCATAATAAATGAATAAAACCTATTCACTTTAACTAAAAGCAGTAGGAGGGAATTTGTTGCTCTGCTTAGTCTCTAGCCCTAAATATCTCCTTGCTCGCTCACACCAATATCCAAAACTATTTGAGAGGAATATAAATCTAACATAGGGTCTGAGAGATTTTGACACTGTACATTTCTGTAGCATTTCTTGAAATACTGTTGATTAAATTCTATAGCATTGTCATTTGCTCAAATTAAAGTCACACAAGAATGCTTTGCATACTGTTCTGTTCCTTCAAGAGATTTCATCACACTTTTAATTTCTGTACAGTGAGTTCTATTCTCCTGGCATGCATCCCCCTTTCTGCCTTTTGTACTCTCTTCAGAGGTGCTTCCAAAGATAGAAATGATAGGAATGGGATGAAAAGGGCCTATTATCATAAGCTTCAGAGAAAGCAGGATAATATATTATCGAAGTTTGTTATTTTATTTGGATTTACTGGCCATCTGAAGTATTATTTCTAGCATACATAACCATTTCTAGTTCTTTTCCACAGGGAATACAAAGAAGATGAAGCTGGCATTTATTTGAATGTAATGAGTAAATCTAAAGTCAGCCCTACACATAGGCAAGTAATATTTGAGGCCCCATCTACTGGATTTGTGAAAGTTCCTATCATTCCTTTTCATGAGATAACAAAAGCAGGGATGGTCTCCACCCAGGGTACATACACAGTTCAATAAAACATGCTTCGATGCCAACACGATTGTTTTTCAAAATGTGGGAAACTAATTAGATAGTACTGAACTTGTTGGTCTTTTTCCTCCTTCTACTCCAAGTGAACTGTATAACCCTTTTCTCAAGGACAGAGAGAAATAGTGCAAAGAAAGAGTACAGTGCAAAGAAAGAAAGAGGCTTAATTTTATAGCAGGTATTTTCCAGCCTAACTGGAGAATAAAGATCTTTTTCTGTTGTAACTTTGCATGTATGTTTTCTACAGTAATCTAGCAACACCAGCAGCTTTAGTCACAAAAATACAACTGAATGTAACTGATAATGAACTGAAACAACGGCAAATCAAGGGATTGTGAATTCTTTACAGTCACTATAAAATCATGATAAGTAATGTAATCATCCTGACACAGTCTATTCTGAGATACATTGTTGAAACTAAAAGGGAAAGAGCACATGACTTGGAGTCAGAACAATCAATGAAGAACAGGTTCTAGACAAGAGCAGGACAGAGCATTCCCATAACACATCTGAGCAAGAGTCTCATCATTTCATGATAATGAGAAATAACAAGTCAATGCAAATTTGTACTAACAAAATTACAAATGCATGTACCCTTTGAACTGGGTTACTAATTATGGGAAGTGACATATATATGTGGTTATCCACTGCAGCATTCCTACAACAACAAAAAATTGGAAACAACCCAGATTTTCATCAAAGGGCACTGGTTTTCTAAATGTATATCCTTGCAATAGAATACTATGTAGTTATAAGAAATAATAAGGTATCTCTCTATGCACTGTCTTAGTCTGCTTGGGCTGCTATAACAAACTGCCATAGACTAGGCAGCTTAAACAACAGACATTTATTTCTCACAGCTCTGGAGGCTGGGAAGTTCAAGATCAAGGTACCAGTAGGGATGAAGTTCTTGGCAAAGGCCATCTTCTTGGCTTGTAGATAGCCACCTTTTAGCTATATTCTCACATGATGGAGAGATGGAGAGAGCTCTGGTCTCTTCCTCTTCTTATAAGGACACTATCCCTTAATGGAGGCTCCACCCTCATGACCTCATCTAAACATAATTACAACCCAAAAGCTCCACATGGGGGTTTAGGGGAAGTGGAGGGGAGATACAATATTTAGTCCATAACAGCACTACACAAGAAAAGTTTTCTAAGGTCTATTAAGTGGGAAAAAAAGCACTGTGCAAAACCACTTTATAGAATGCTATGTGTTTAAAAGATGGAGCAAATTAGAATATACGTTGATATTTTTTATTAGTTACATTTTAAAAATTCAGAAAGCCTATTATACAGAAAATTAATAAAAGTGTTTGTTTATCTGTGGATAAAGAATGGAAACTGGGAAGATGAAGAACAGAAGTACTTAGCACTTTTTAATATCTGAATGATATGACTATATTAAGTAAATGTTTTAATTAAAGATAAAAGGGAAAGCCAGTATTGAAACTGGGCCTATACTTTTGTCAAAATTCAACACCCATTATTGATAAAACTCTCATTAAACTAGAACTAAAATTAATTCCTTCACCAGATAAAGAACATCTAAAAAACCTTATAGGTATTATAAACTTAATGGTGAAAAACAAAATTACTTCCCCCCAAGATCAAGAACAAACCAAGGATATCTACTCTCATCCCTTCTATTAAACATTGTACTGAAAGTCCTAGCCAGGGAAATAAGGCAAGAGAAAAAAATAAAATGTAGACAGATATAAACGTATACAGATATTTAAAAAAAGAGGAAAACTGTCTTCATTCACAAATAAGATAATTGAGTACATAGAAATTTATAATGAATCAACAAAGAAAACTATGAGAACCAATAAGTGAATTTAGTAAGGCTGTAGGATACAATTCATATGAAGAAATAGAAGAATATAAAAAATCAATTGTATGAGGATATGCTATTGAAAAACAATGGGAAAACTCAAAATTATAAAATACCATTTATAATAGGAGCATAACCACAAAATACCTAGGGATAAGTTTATCAAAAGATGTAAACTGGGGCGCCTGGGTGGCTCAGTTGGTTAAGCGACTGCCTTCGGCTCAGGTCATGATCCTGGAGTCCCGGGATCGAGTCCCGCATCGGGCTCCCTGCTCGGCGGGGAGTCTGCTTCTCTCTCTGACCCTCCCCCCTCTCATGCTCTCTCTCTCTCATTCTCTCTCTCAAATAAATAAATAAAAAAAAAATCTAAAAAAAAAAAAAAAAAAAAAGATGTAAACTACCTGTCTCTGAAAATTACAAACTACTATTAAGAGAAATTAAAGAAGTGTGAAATAAATGGACTGGCATACCCTGTTTATTGATAGGAAGACTCACTATTGTAAAAATGTCAATTCTGCCCAATTGGTCTATAGATTCTATGTAATTTCAACCAAAATATGGCAAGCTTTTTGTAAAAATTGACATACTGATTCTAAAATTCTTATGAAAGTATAAAGGAACAAGTAGAGCCAAAACAATTTTTAAAAAGATGAACAAAGTTAGAAGATTTACACTACCTGATCTCTATACTTACTATAAAAATGCAATAACATTATGGTATAATGTAAGATTAGACATGTAGATCAATGAAACAGAAGAATCTAGAAATAAACCCACATATATATGGTCAATTGATTTTTTACAAAAATGCCAAGGCAGTGCAATGCAGAAAGGGTAACCTTTTCAACAAATGGCACAGTAGAATAGCCATATTGCTTAAAAAAAAAAAAAAAGAACTTAGTTCCTGACTCTTACCTCATTCAATATATGAAATTAATTTGCAATGTATCATAGGCCTAATATAAGAGTTGAAACTATATAACTTTTAGTAGAAAACAGGAGAAAGTCTGCTATAATGGGAGAGGCAAAGATCTCTTAGATTGCACACAAAAAAGCAGAACTATATGATAAAAATATTAATAAATTAGACTTCATCAAAATTTTAAACTCTTGCTCTTCGAATGACATTGCTAAGGATAAATAAAAAGGCAAACTACAGAACAGGAAAAATTCATAATACATACATCTGATGAAGGGCTTATAGCCACAATACATAAAGATTTCCTCAATAACAAGAAAACAAACTGAAGTAAAACTAGACAAAATACTTGAACAAATATTTCACAAAAGAAGAAAAATGGCCATAATGCATACAAAACAATGGTCAGCATCTTTATTGATCACTGGTTGCCTAAAGGCAGGGCTGGGGGTGTTGATTATAAAGAAGCAAGAGAGAATTTGGGGGAGAACTGGATATGATTTTGTACTTAATTGGAGTAGTGGTTAAATAGCTGTATAAGTATTTGTCAGAACCATCCAACTGTTCACCTAAAATCAGAACATTTTATTTATGTGAATTATACCACAAAATTTGAGTTAAAATATATTACAAAACAAGGAGTCCAAATGTGAAGAGAGCGAGAAAGAGTCGCCAAGAAGGTAAGAAAAAATCCAAGAGTGTGCGTATTAGATACCTCTTGAACACTGTCTAAAATACTCTTGGCCACACCTCCCACTACAGCCGTGCAGCAGTGACCAGTTCTGTGCCGTCTTTGATCAGCTTCGCACAGTTGCACCCTGACAGCTTCTCACCTCAGCCTGTGCTCTGGTTCCATCAGTTCTTGCCCTCTCTGGCATGCTGAACCAGCTTGGCAGTAGCAATTTCTCAACCTGAAAATACAGGGAAATTAATGTTCATGTAGCTCTCCTGACCAACAGGGTATTAGAGACAATGAACAAATGTAGTCACTTTCAAAATGCGTTACATAAGCTCCCACAGACATGCCCATAAACTTGTGTTGGCTTTTTCTCCTTCCTTGTTTGATTCCTCTAGTTCCTTACTTCTTCCTGGGATCATTTCACAATAAACAACTTTCGTGCCTCTGCTTTCAGGAAACACAGAGTAGGGCATAGTAGGAAGGCAAGTAATAATAAAATAATAATAGCTAAAAAGTATTATGTGCTTACTATATGCTAGACACTACTTTAAGATTTTTACATGTATTAACTTACTTAAATCTAACAACAACCCAATTTATATATGAGAAAACAAAGGCAGGAAAAAGGTAAGTGGTAGGTAGGAAAGCCGTCAACAAAGACAAATACCACCAAAAAATTATGAAATTTAATGGATTTTATGAGTAGGCTATTACTGATGAATTTCATGCAAGCAACTTCAGCGAAGTAATGGGAGAATCTAGATTTGAGGAGACTTTTTTTTTAACCTTAACTGAAAATCAATACCCAATTGTGCAGAAATACAAACACATAACACTCGGAAATAGAAATACCATGTTGGATAAGCTTAACAAAGCCTTTATATCTACTCAGATTCTAAATGTTTCTAAAATTCTTCCACACAGTGAATTTGATATCGACTTGGGGATATGCAGTAAAGGAATTTTTTCAGGGATTTTCAAATATATGGGTAATATAGTGAATAAAATAAAATAATAATGAAATGAGTTGTTGATGTAAGAGAAGAAGTAAGACTGAATACAATAGTGGTAAGAAGAAACCCAAATATATTCAAGGCCAACTTTGTCAAAATAATATATTTCATATTTTAGTTTTCTTTGTGTCAATGCTGGATTGTACACTATTATTACTCCAGAAATGCTAAACAAAAAAAGAAGAAAAGTATGAAGTCCAACAAAGGACTATTGATTTGAAAGTCTATTTAACACTGGCCATACTTTTGCTATTTACAGGCCATATTGTTGGTCATAGGTAAATCTTAAGACTTCAAATTTGTGGCAAATGAACATGTGTCATGTTTCTAATGAACTTTCAAGGTCATGATTGTTAATCATCTTTTTCTGCTATGTTATTCAATACAGTGATAAGCTACACAGTTCAAAATGCAAGTTCTAAAAACCCAGCCTCAAAAACCTGGCCTCTTGTTTTGACTCTAATCAATGCAAAGTTCAGATTTGAAAGTTAGCCAGGATGTTCAAATATATATCCCAATAAATAAGGCAGCAGTTGATATTCTTAGTAGACTCAAGGCAATTGGTGTCCATCTGCCATCTCTGTGGGCACATCATTCCAGCTAGTATTCTCATCATTGTATCAAGTGCTATCATTTATCAAGTGTTCATCACATTAAAATGAAACTAAACTTGAAAAAATTGAAAGCAAAACTTCATAGGACTTCTGTACACTTCAGAAATAAGAAGATGTGTTGCAGGAATAAATATATGCTGGCAACACATCTCTTCTCATATTTCAAGGACAAAATTGAAACCATATTTCCATGGGGTGCAAACATTGATTGCTATGTGTTCTTATAAACAGAGAACTACAAACAGTACTGTAGTATTCTCTTGATCCTCCTTTACTTTTATGTGAAGTCCAAAAATATATCAGTTAAAGGAGCTTCTGAATTCAATTCAGAAAACAGGGATTCATATGTTAAGAATAGAAGCATAGCATACTCTAGGTAAGAGTAAAAACAAACAAAACTACAGTCGTGTTCAATTTGAAAGATTTAAAACTATTATTCGCTAATGGGTATAAAATAAGTGAACACGAATCAAAGACTATCTCAAAGTTTCATTTAATTGTGAGTTTTGTACTTTCGTTTCTCTTCCTCCCTACACTAATGCTCAGGTGTGGTCATTCAGTCCCACACACCCAAAATACTTAATCCCTCTCCACCTAATTCCCTTCAGGAGCTTTATCATCACTCACAAGGCACTGCATTATTCAGCTCCTACCATCCTTTGGAGGCTCATCTTTGCCTACTCTCCTTCTAATAAGCCCCAGTTACATTGAATTTTTTTCAGTTCCTCAAATCACCCCCGCCCCCTACCCCATGTCTTTCTGCCTAGGACATTACTACATGTTACTCTCTGCCTGAAAAACCACTTCCCATCGGAGTCCACATGACTAACTTGTATGCACTCCTCAGATTTCAACGTTAATGTCACTTACTCCAGGAAGATGACTGCCCCCCATCAATATTATCCCAAGTGTCTCATCATGTTCTTTCATTGCATCCTTTGCTTCTTCATAGCACTTACAGTTAGATCCAAATCCTTAGTTTTGAAATTATTTATTTAGTGTTAAAGGCTGATATCTGGTCTGTCTTATTGGCCACTGGGTTCTAAGTACCAAAATTAGTGCTCTGAACACTTAAGTACATGAATAGTCATTTGGGAGGGAAAGAAGGCAGGCAGACAAGGAGGAAGAGAGGAATAAAGAAAGGAGGAAGGGGGAAGAGATAAAGGGAAGGAGGTAAACAAGGAGGAAAGGAAGAAAGGGAGGAAGAAGAAATGGAGGAAAGACTAAGTGCCTGTTAGCCGAGTTCTGTTATATAAAACGAGAAGGCAACTCTCCAGCGCTATGTATAAGGATCTGATGGCCAGGTAGAAAAGTATGCTTAAAACCTGTCTCAAGAAAGTGTCAAGATTCAAGGGAAAAAAACTCAGAGAAGTGAGCTCAAATAGCAGCAAGTGGGAGCATAGAGTGTGATGATTAATTTTATATGTCAACTTGACTGGCCAGGGGACATCTAGATTAAACATTATTTCTGGGTATGCTTATGAGAGTATTTCAGGATGAAATTAGCACTTAAATCAGTGGAGTCAGTAAAGTAGATTGACCTTCCTAAATTGGGTGGACATATCAAATCCATTCAGGGCCTGAATAAAACAAAAAGCATAGAAAGGAAGAATCTGCCCCCTTTTTGTTTCCTGACTGCTTGCTTGAGTTGGGACATCTCATTTCATCTTGTCTGGCCTCAGACTGGGATATAAACCATTGGCTCCTCTGGTTCTTAAGCCTTTTGACTCAGACTAAATTACACCATTGACTTTCCTGGGTCTTTAGCCTGCAGACAGAAGACTGTGGGACTTCTCAGGATCCATAATCACATAAGCCAATTCCTCATAATAAGTGAATCACACACACACACACACACACACACACACATCCTGTTGGTTCTATTTCTCTGGAGAACCTTGACTAATACACAGAGGAAGAATCCAGAGATAAGGAGAGCAAGAAAGGACCAGAGACTGCAAAGAAGCTTTTACATACTGTCTCAGATTTTGTTTGTATGATAAGCCTGGTCCATAAAGGGACCTGCATAAAGTAACTTTAGGCCATTTGTTTCTACCTGGATTTTGATTCTGGCCAATCTTGACAATTTGGTCAACATATACTTCTACCTGATTGTCAAGTATTAGGCATATGAAGTTTAACTTCTAGAAAAGAAAACAAGTTTTTTAATTAAATTCTATATACCTAGCAATATGTTCAATGAGGTTTTATTCCTTTTATTAACTAGGTGTTGTACAGATAATACTTGTGCTTGATTTGGGGGGAAAAAAGTGAATTTAATGGAAATGTAATATTATTTCTGGTTACTTCTTATGTAATTAATACATATATTTAACATATCCACCACTGTCTTCAAACTATTTCCTCTTTTTGGTAAACTATGTTTCCCAATCACCCAGTAGGATTTGAAAAATTCAAATATAAACATTTAAGTTGGAAGAGTCAAAATAAACATTTTGACTTACTGGAAGTTAGTCACTAATATTAATAAAGAATATAGTGAGAAAGTGTACACTCTTTGACCCCAAGCCAGGTTACAAAAACAAACAAAAAGCCTTCTTAAGGCATTGTGCTTTCCTGAATTTGTCTATTCTGGTTGCCAGAGAATTGTCTGTGTTAAACCAGAAAGTCTACACAATCTCTCTGATATAATAAAACCTGAACATGTTTTGAAGTCACAGTTTTATGAAAACAAAGGATTCTTGAGAATGATTGCACTCCACAGTTTCCAGTATCCAAAGATGGCTGCCATCAATTCTTTCCTTCCCTGTTTGTGCATGCCATCCCCTTGGGGAGATAGAGTTTATTTCCCCTTCATTTGAATCTGGGCTGGCTGTATGCAGCTTTGACCAACAGAGTGCAATAGAAGTGATATTCTGGGACTTTTGACCTAAGGCTTTAAGAAGACTGGCAGCTTCTCCTTCCTTACTCTTGCAATTCTTGCTCTTGAGAAACTCTCCTCCCCCACCCCATTGACCCAACCAACATATTATGTGAAACCAAAGGCAGAAGGAAAAGCCATATGGAGGAGAATGGAGGCACTCAGGCTGATAGTCCCAGCCAAGTCTCCCACCAACAGTCCCAACATCCACAGCCAATCATGTGAGTGAGCATCTTGTATGCCCTAACTCAGTTGAACTCTAAGATAACTACAGCATCACATAGAGCTTGATATGTCCCCATTAGGTGGTCAGAAGGACATAATGACTGATATGTGACTCTTCCTATTAAGCCTAAGGGCTGGATCAAACAGCCTGACAGGAGAGCAAAGAGATGGCCATATTGAGAGTGAGGTGCATTTATAGTGGGGGAAAGGGAAATTGGATGTTCCCAGAACCAATGTGGATCTCACGAAACAGAGCTGGTCTGGGGTTGTCCTATGGATCCCATTGGATAGGGCATAGAGGAGAGAAGGTATTCTTTTTTTTTTTTAAAGATTTTATATATTTATTTGAGAGAGAGAGCACAAATCGTGGGCAGAGGCAGAGGGAGAGGGAGAAGCAGATAGCTACTGAGCAGAGAGCCTGATGTGGGGCTCGATCCCAGGACCCTGAGATCATGACCTGAGCCAAAGGCAGATGCTTAACTGACCGAGCCACCCAGGTGCCCCTCAAGAACATTCTTTTTTTTTTTTTTTTTTTTTTTTGGTGCCTTCTTTTTCTTGGCAATATGTAGTGGTAGAGAGATTGATAACTACTAATATTATTTGGGGTCATGGCTTTGACTTGTGTTAACAGTTTTACTCACCAATTGCCCTTGCACCATCAGAGCAAATGTCAACAGTTGTTTCAGAGGATGATTCAAAAGAAGACATTCAATCCTTTGAATATTTCAGCAGCCTTTCTGTTGCTGCCAAACATTCACATAGAAGACCTTCGATTACTAATTTGTGCTGATACTCAACAGCTGATACTGGAATATAAGAAAAATGGCCATATGGCCATAATGGCCCAGCCATATCTATAGGTATTTTCATTTTTAAGGAAAAGGTACAGTTTTATAGAGAAGATATTGACTTGATCTTCATATTTGTAACTCAGTTTTTAATTTGATGAATTACTGTAACTTTGGAAAGTGGCAGTTTCATGGTTTCTCCTACCAATTTGTTTCACCTGGCAGGCATTCAGCAATGTCAACTGTACAAGGCATATAGTGTGCGCTTCCCCAGGCAATGCAATATGATAACTTACCCTGAATGAGGATTCTGTAATAACTTTTTAGTTATTAGTTTGAAAAACTGAAACAAATGAATTGTCTTTTAAAGAGTTCATTTCTACATTTAAAACTTAAATTACTTTTAAAGAAACATTTAATGATTAGTCTCAAAATGCCATTGTAATGTAACTGGCACCATATTGCTATTCAAAACGTCCTATTGAATAAGACACAGCAAAGTAAATTATTAACATCTCCAAAGCATTAAAAAGAACAGCTTTCACGATCTATGTTTTTTATATATGGTTTCACACCATTTTTTTCTTTTTATTAAATCCCTCCTTTCCATGAATCAAGCTCTATGATAGGTCATTTCTTCTTTTTCTTGGTAACATTAGACATAGATGAAAGCAGCTGTGAATTGAGAAAGCAAGCCTTTAGAGAGAGAGAGCGAGAGCACGAGTGGGAGGGGCAAAGGGAGAAGGGGGAGAGAATCTCAAGCAGACTCTGGGCTGAGCGCGGTGTCCAACCCCGGGGCTTGATCCCGGGACCATGAGATCACACGTGAGCTGAAAGCTGGATTCAGGCACTCAACCAACTACACTACCCAGGCACCCCAGGTAATCTAAAACTTCTCATATAAGATTTTCTGACAACCTGCTTAGCCAAGAATATTGTTAGGGCTGATGCTGAGCTGGGGGTTCATTATCATATAAACTTGAAGCAAATGTATTTTTCTGAAGGGAATCAGCTTATCAATCTTCCAAATATATGGAATTCTTATGGTCGTTTTATGCAATCAACTTCTTCAAGATGCCTATTTTTTTTTTCTAAGAGTTTATTTATTTATTTAACAGAGAGAGACAGAGCGAGAGAGGGAACACAAGCGGGGGAGTGGGAGAGGGAGAAGCAGGCTTCCCGCGGAGCAGGGAGCCCGATGCGGGGCTCGATCCTAGGACCCTGGGATCATGACCTGAGCCGAAGGCAGACGCTTAACGACTGAGCCACCCAGGCGCCCCCTTCAAGATGCCTATTAAAACCATGTCGTTCTACTTAAAAAACAAAGGATAACAAAAAACAAAACTCTTAAAATTCTGAGATGGGAATGCCTCAATTATAAACCAAACATTTTTCCATTATAATGTATTTCTAATCTGGACCAACATCTCATTTGTATTTTATAATAACATCTATGTTTTGACTTAAGGAGGTTCTCATCCAGGGCTTTCCCAGGTTATGGGTCAATGCCAAATCAGGATATGTATGGATGAACCATTCAACTCCCAAGTTCACAGATTCTAGGCCTTTGCAACCTCAGTGAACATCGCCCGCCCTCGCACTAATAAACCTCATTTTGATCACCCATACCCATAGCTACTCTTTGGACCTTGTCACCATTCAGAACTGCTCCATCCCTTAATTTTAAACTCCCATGTTTGTCTTTATTTTGTCTAGAGTTTAACTAGTGAATGTAAGATCTATGTCTATCTTACTTACTATTGTACCTTCCACAATTTGTCATTCAGAGCCTTATTTCTTGATATTATATTCTGTATTCTATACTTATTTATCATCTCTCATTCCCCTTATACTATAAAATCCATGAGGGCCTGAACTTTGTTTTAATCACTGCTGTGTCCCCAGCATCTAGTATAGTACTCAACTCATCATATGTGCTCAGTAAATATTAGTTGAATGAATAAATAAATGAATGCTATGTCAACACAGCACCCTGAACATGACCTGTAGTTAACAAATATGCATTGCATAAGTGAATATTGAATAATAATAGCCAAAACTTATTGAGTGTTTAAACTGTGCTGGGTAATTCTAATTGCTGTAAATGGATCAATCTCATTTTATTTTCAAAATGCCCTGTGGACTATGTGGTATTATTATTGCCATTTTACAGATGAACAAATTTAATTATGCAAACATATAAATAAGCCACAATAAGCTTAGATACCATGTAATTTCAACTAAGGCATAAAGAAAAGAGGGGGGAAAGAACTGAAGATTCCCGCAGCTTTCCACAATGTAGCAGAAGGCTATGCCTACTGAGGACAGTGGGATGTGGGTACCTTAATTCCATCCTCAGCAAAATATTTCTGTACCTCCATCTTTTAAAAGTAATGCTCATTGTAATGTACCCAAGTTTTTTGGAGGAAGCAGTTAGGACAAATGCATAGTCTGTTTCCAGGCCAAATATCTCTAGCATGGTTGGATGCTACTCAGAAAGTAGAAGGAAAAAGCAGAAAGGAAAAAGATTCACAGTTCTGAGGTGTCTATTCTCAAGAATTCTCTCCTTTAACCCATTTCCTTTCCCCAAAGCAAAAGTGCATGTAAATGCTTCAGACCACCAGAACTAGTGAATTAGAACTAATGTCAACTGGTGAAATCTCTAAGCAGTGAACGATTTCTAAGATGATCAGACCCTATCCACTTAGTTCTTCTAAGATTACATTTAACACTTTCTTTTTTAAGGATCTCATACTTATTGAGAATAGAATCTGCCATCTACAGGAGTGCAGTTTTGATCCATATTGAGGATTTTTCCCAGGACTTTCACTTTAGTATTTTGGTTGGGGATAGTTTATGCTAACGATAAAAGAGATGAAAAGTTCTGTTTGGCTTTTGTCTTCACTCCCACTGGAAAAGTAATCACTGACATTCAATAGCTTAGAGGAAAATTAACCTTACTACTGAATTAAACTTTATGATCTGTGAATTTTAATTAGGTGAGTTTTTCAATTGCTCCTATAACAAGCTAAGTTGTCAAATAAAAATAAACTGAACTGTGCAGAAAAGAATTGATGTCAAAGATCCAACTAAAAAAATAAAACAAAGTAAAACATGCTATAGCTGGAATGATTAGGACTTGAGTGGTCAACAGCACAGAGGTGGCAATGTATTTTGAAACTTTTATAGTTTAACTTATAAAAGTCATATAGACTTCAGTTTGTATAGGAAGAAGGTCAGGGAGAATATAATGCCACTGCAGGGTATAGTTAAATTTTATCTCTCCAGGCTCACCCATCAACAAGGAAAGAAATCAGTCATAAGCCATACAAAAGTCAAAAACAAAATTAATTTAGGCATTTTGGAGATAAAACACTCAACACACAAACACATCATTCAGTTTTTAACTTCATAGAAAACATAAAGTTCTATTCAACAAGAAATAAAATATATGCACCAATCCCATGCTATTGATTGGTAGACGACAAGGACAAGTTTGAAGAGATGTGTTGCCTTACTTGACAAAGACTCCTCCTCCCCCTACCACGTACTATCTTATTCTATTTTACTGTGTATTAGTCGATGCATTATTTGATGAGTGTCTCCATAATTAATGGTTCTTTCTCTTCTAATTGCAAAAAAAAAAAAAAAAAAAAACCCAAACCAAAACACACATATAAAACAAAAGTTTCCTTTGACAGTATGGCCCCCACCAGATAACATTCTAGCTCTGTCATTTCCATTTCAATCAAGCTTCTTGAAAATAAACTAACCCACATTCTATCCTCAAAACACTGTAATCCATCTCCTATCACTACAACTTCTTCCCAACTGCTCTCAAAATACTACTAATGACTTCTGGCTGCAAATCCAAAGAACAATTTTTAGTTCCTATCTATTTGATGATTTCTTTTGCAACATTTGCCATCATCTCCTACTCACTCCCTAGGGGTTTCTGATAGACCAGTTTTCCACTCACATTTCTATCCACTTCTCTTCCATCTCTTCCATGGACTCCTCTTCTTCTGCTATACACTGAAACATTGCACAATTAAGGATTCTATCCTTTGGTCTTTGAACCCTCTCTGATTCCCAAATCTTTACACCTTAGGTCCCAGAAATCTATATCCAGCAGCCCAGTGAACATGACCCATTGTGATTTTTCCATAGACTTTCAAATTTAGCATGTGTCAGAAGGAACTTATAGATCCCTCCACAAATCTTTCCTCCTCCTACACCTCTATCTAAGTGAATGATCATGCAGTGCACTCGGGCACCAGAGTCAGAAGTCTGGGAGGAGACTGCTCCCTTACTGTCTCTTCCAATGTCATGTCAGTTCAGCATGGCTTTTTTTTTTTTTCTATATCTCATAAGAACTCTTCAATATATTGCCTCATCTCAATACCATCTACCTTAGTTTTGATTTTTATAACTTCCCTTCTGGATTTTATCAGTAGACTCTATAAATCTCTTCTTGTCACCAGCTGTCTTTCTCTTCTCTATCATCTCTCTGCTTCCACATTGCTGTTTCTCACAAAGTAGATCTAAGCATTTCTTCCCCCATTTGAATTTGGGTAATATCTAAACATCTTTCCTTTAACATCCAAAGATTTTACCAGCATCTTGTAGGCCAAGGTAAAGCAATCAGACTGTATTTTAAGTGCAATCAGAGTCACTGAAAAGTTTCATTTAGGTGGGTGTAATAATTTGATTGACATTTTGATGAAATTACTCTAGCTGTAGGAGTGAATTATAAGGTGGAAAAATTAGAAGTGGAGACATCATTTAAGGAGGGAGCAGTCCAGGTGATGGTGGCATGCACGAATGTATGAACTGTAGAGATGGAGAGGAAATTCAAGGAATTCTATGGAGAAAAAGCAGTCTTGCTTTGGGGTTTGATATACAGAATAAGAAAATGAGAAGAATCAGGAATAAATGGCTCCAAGTTTTATGCTAAAGCAAGTGGTCAGATAATTGTGCTGATTACTCAATCTGAGAAAAAAGACTATGATAGGAAGTTCTGGTAGATGAGCATGTAGGGATTGGGGAGAATCAGGTGATCTGTTTTAAGACATGTTAAAACTTGAAATTCCCATTAGACATATCGATGGACTGAACTATGTCCTCCCACTCCATCCCTATGGTGAAGGCCTAACTCCCGATATGACTATATTGGAGATAGGACCTTTAAGAATATAGTTAGGATTAAATGAGATCATAAAGGTGTGGGTGATCTATAAAACTGGTGTCCTTTTAAATTCTCTCTCTTTCCCTCCCTCTCCTCGTCTCCTTCCTCTCTCTCCCATATTCCCTCCCTCCTTCTGACAGCAAGGCCTCCTGAGGACAGCAAGCCAGGAAGAAAGTTCTCACCCAAAACTAAACCTTGATTTTGGACTTTCCAGCTTCCAGAACTGTAAGAAAATACATTTCTGTTGTTTAAGCCTAGTTGATACCTAGTCCATGGTATCTTGTTATAGCAGCCTGAGCTGACTAAAGAGACATCTTGGTGAGATAACAGTTTGATATATTTCTTGATGTTTACTTTCCCCCTTCTCAAGCTCTATTCAAACAACTATGTTATTCTGTACTCAATTGAATTAAGGTAAGTATCTGACCATAGAATCCAGAGAAAAGAGGGAGAGTTCTTGGCTTTGGATCCTTTTAAAACAGGGATAAAATGATTGAGAGAGACAGTAGACAGATCAGGCCTTTGCTCTAGCATGCTCTCACCCACCCCTGCATCCTATTCCCTTTCCCAATAGCCAGAAAAGAAGATATTCCCTGAGATGAAAAGGAACAGAGAGATGGCAGTGATGAGAGTAGAGAGGTTGGTGGTACGGGTTAAGAGGGCTAGACCTAAATGGGCCACATGGACAGGAAAGGGGACTAGTTTAGCAAAGGGCCACATTGAGTATCATTGCTAAAATACCTAGGAACCATGTGGAAGTCATCATCCAATGAGTGCCCTGGCCTACTTTTTATGCAATCACTGTCCATCCCTTGTGCCCAGAGGTTATGCAAGCTGTTCTTTTCATCAATGTCTAATAAAGGCATCTCTTCAATAGCTTCTGGCACTTCTCCCAGCCACTGCTCAGCAGGAGTGACACCTGTTGGTGCTTCAGATTTTGCTTGACTCTTCTCTGACTTACCCCATATGGACAAGTACACAAATCATTTTTCAATATCCCAGTGACTCATAATACTTGAGAAAGCCCAGGATAGTGGGGAGATGGTGGTCTGGAAGGAAGACTTCCTATACTTGTACTGAGTGGAGTAGAATGCCAAATGAGACCACCTCATGATACTTCCCAAACTGAGACAGTTATGAAATGTATTCAAGTAGATAGTTGGATATGATTCTCAAGCTCAAAGGAGTCACAACACAACAGAGAAATATAAAACCATGGAAATGGATGAGATCACACAATGAGAAAGTTCAGCCAAATAAAAAGGGAGAGCCAAGTCCTGAAAAATAACAATCATTAGAGAGAGCACCAAAGAAGAATAAAAGAAGGAATGGCCAGTGTGGTAGGAAAATAATCAGGAGAACAGACACAGAAGGCAAGGCCAAAGAGGGCTCTGATAAGGGCCTACATGTCGTATTGTAGGTTGCTGACAGGTCTAGTAAAATGAGGAGAGAAAAAGAGTTTATTGGTTTCAATGACATAAAGATCAGCATCAATGAAGATATGGGAACAGAGCCAGATTGGAGGAGAATGAAAAGTGAAGAAGAGTGAGGAGGTACAGGTAGAGTGTGTAGATAGTTGTTTCAATAAATTTGGATGTGATATGGGGCAAAGAAATGGGTTAGTAGTTAGAGAGTGTGCTTAAAAAACAAGCGTCCTTTCTTTTCTCCTCCATCTTTTGGTTTTCCAACATGGAAGATATTGGAAGATGTTTAAGCTTGTGGAAATGCCCCAGCAGAGATGGAGAGATTAATTAAGTGTAAGAGAGAAACAATAGTAGAGATAGATTTCTATATAAGGCAAAAGGGGAGGCACTGACCTTTGATTAGAGGAGGGATACTTCTTCCAACATAGTAGGAAGGAGGAGGGCAAAGAGTGCAGATGCAGGTAGCCCATAAGTTTGGTGTTAGGAAGATGAGGAAGCTATTATAGGGTCTTCTATTTATTAAAAAAAAATGAGGTAAGATTATCAACTATGAGTATATATTTAAAAGGTGGGAGAAGAGGGAGGTTTAAGGAGGGAAGAGAAACTGGTAAGAATTGTCTTGAATTCCAGACTGAGCCTAAAGAAAGACATAACAGAACTACTGAGCATTGTTGAGACCTTATTTGGAGTATATAGTCACAAATTTTAAATGAATACATTAGCCTAGTTGTGTGATCCACTACCTTCAATAGTGGTTTGGGTCCAGAGGAGACGAGAAAGATGGATTTTTTTTTCATGTGTACAGTGGAGGGAGAAAGGCAAAGATCTGAGGGTATTTGACTAAGACTCTTCTGTGATATAACACTGCTTTCTGTGCATACTTTGATCATATTTATTATCACTCAGAACTGTGATTATTGGTATGTGCATGCTTTGTAATTAGACCATGAGAACATTTTGAATAGTCTGTATTTCACCTCTATAGTTTCAAAAATCAATTGGCACTAAAATGCTTGCTGAGGGAGTTCATAGAAAAACCTTGGGAGATACAACAATAATAAAAAAAAAAGCCATTAGATTCTTCTAAATTTCAGGAGATACAGAGTGGACTTCAGCACCTGAGTTCCCATGGATTTGGAAAGCACAACCCTAAACCTGAAATGATCAAACCCTAAGTGAAAAAATGTCATCAGAGCAAAGAATGCTGAAAAAGCATGAGGTCAAAGAAGAGCAGTGAGCCCTGAAGACTAATGCCTTCTTCAACATGGGCAGAGGTAATGTAGCATTGAGAAAACAATCCTCTGATGGTTAATGGCTATATGATCTATTTCAGCATGCTAGGGTTTCAGGGTTAAGGGGTGTTTTACAACCACCAAAAGAAGCTCCTTGCTGTAACACAAGTTAAAATATGCTGAGCACAGGGTTTTCATTACAAGGGATCTTAATAACTTACTTAGTTTGTCTGACCACAGGCAAAAGTAGCTTCAGGGAGTGTTATAGGAAATTGGCCATTGGAGGCAGGTGGAGGGTGGGGAGAGTGAAGTGAGTACATGATAAAAGAAGATCACTTCAGTAGATATTTATTTAATACCTACTGTGTTCCAGGCACTGAATTCAATTGTAAAACTTCAAAGTATACAGCTTATGTCAAGACAGCCTGCTCTATTTCATCAGGGGCAACGAGTTGTGTTTATTGTGTGCACCTCTGTGTATATAATAAATTATATTTACTTATAGTCTATGTCAATTTTTCCCAGAAAATGTTCCTTAGAATACTAGAGTCCCATGAGATATTATGTTCTAGAGAGAAGAGAGTTTCCAAACACAAGTAAGTTTTGGAAGCATTAGGTTAAACAATGGGTTTCTTTATAGCAGAACATCTAAAAGACTCTAAAGGGCTAGTAAGTGTTAATGTTTCCTAAGAAAGGGGGAATAAAATAATTCAGCATTGCCAGATTTAAAAGACTATGGTCTTTTTTCACAAAGCAACTTTTAATGCCTCAGAGGATTCATGGTTCATTGCTTGTGGAATTCTAAATTGTCTAATGTACGTTTTATATTAAATATATATAGTGTGCATTATATATTCATATGTGTTAATTATCTTCCTTTCCTATTCCAGCCCCAACTTTGAACAAATTATGTATTTTATTCATCACACGAACCCATCAGTTCATTTTAAAAAGATGTTTTCATCCTAATTAATTTAGATATTCTAATCAATAGCCAATAGTTATAATTATACATATTCTTAAGAAGTTCATGAAAAGGACAATGGACTAAGAAAGAAGGTATGAAATATTTTATCTCAAACTAGAGCACCAAGTAAACCTTCAAGTCCCAGGAGAGATACATTTCAAAATATCAATTAATCCAAGTATTTTATTACAATATACAAGAATGTTAAGATTATTTCAAAGCCTTGGACACGCAGTAAAAAGAAACTTGATGCCTTACCCAGAGACTTTTATCCAAAAATGTCAAAATTTTCTAAAAATATTTAAGTCAGTTTTATAAATAACTTTCAAAATTCATTATGCCCACAGAAACTCAGTTTGACCAATTGTACCTGTCCACATTTCTTAATTTTAAGTTTTTATCCTCCTAGGTATTCCCGTTTCATGAGACATCAGCCTTCTTCAGCTGATGTAGAGCCAGATGAAGTAACTGAAGTCCAAGTATGGCAATTATACAGTTAATATAAAGGCATGACTCTCAAACCAAATGATTCAGGGATATCCATTACATTTCATGAGTGAGTTCTCTTCAGGGATTACATTAACCATATCTGTTCACTTGCTGGCACAATTGGCATAGACTTAAAGGCGGTTTATAATAGAAGTAATATAGAGTCAAGAAAGGGTCAATGAGGCCCTGAAGAGTATAAAAATAGTGAGACTCTGAAGACCCCAATAGACCATTTAAACAAAATTAAGGAAGGATATAAAAGAGATTATATACCATACATTTTAAATGCAGAGAGTTTTAAATCATCATAGTGCTTAAATACCTGTAATCATTCCTCATTATCTGCAGGATCAAGTCCAGACTTTATCTGGCTAACAAAATCTTTCACCATGTATTTCTTTTTCTTTCTTTCTTTCTTTCTTTCTTCTTTCTTTCTTTCTTTTTCTTTCTTTCTTTCTTCTTTCTTTCTTTCTCTTTCTTTCTTTCTTTCTTTTTTAAGATTTATTTATTTATTTTATAGAGAAAGAGAGAGAGAGAGCATGAGCAGGGGGAGGGGCAGGGAGAGGAAGAGGGAGAGGATCTCAAGCAAACTCCCCACTGAGCGTGGAGCCCAACTCTGGGTTTGATCCCACAACCCTGAGATCATGATCTGAGCTGAAATCAAGAGTCTGACGCTCAACCAACTAAGCCACCCGGGCACTCCACCATGTATTTCTTTCATTTTCTTCCCTTACCATACTATGCTGCTCCTCACTTTCCCTTTCCTCAGGTTGCCCAAGTTTCTCATTGCTCCTCAAAAACACCCATTCTTCCGATACCTTTGCCCACTGTTCCTTTCATCTGGGATTCTGTTCCTTCTCCCTGCCCCTGAAGATTCAGGGCAGATCTCGCCTCTCCTCTGAAGATTTCCCTTTCTTAGGCAGTTTCTTTCATTCTTCTTTTTCACCCACAAAACTTCAAACACTTCCCATCTGTAGAACTATTTTTATTCCTACTAGACTGAATTTCTTGGAAACAGTGACAAATGACTTACCCATCTTTGTACCTCTACCACCTGGCCCATAGAGGAAACTCAACATATGTTTGATAAGCAAATATTGAATACATGTTTAAATGAACAACCTGAACTAAAAAAGTCTTGATACTTTGTATTATTTAACTATCATTAATATGTAAATTGAGATATAAAAAGATATAAATTACCTGAGATCATATCATCACTTACTATTGATACAATTTTGTCAGGAGTATAAATATTTTCCTCCCCACCCCCCCACCCCCCACCAAATTTCCTCTCCCTGCTTTAACTCTGTCTAAAATTATATTTAATCAAAAGACAAAGAAGGGAACTTCAGCCAACTTTAGCTTTAAAATCTCTACAAACAATGTGTTGACATATAAAAATTTTCCAAATTCTGCATTAGCTCTCTGTAATACAAAGAACATACAAATTTATATTTAGAGACTATTATAGTCAGCTTGAGCTGCTGCAACAAATATTCCATAGAATGGGTGTTTTATAAACAACAGAAATTTGTTTCTCACAGTTCTGGAGACTGCAAGTCCAAGATCAGGGTGCTAGCATAGTTGGGTCCTGGTGAGAGCCCTCTTCTGGGTTGCAAACTGCCAACTTCTCCTCATATCCTGACATAGCAGACAGAGGGCAAGCTACCCTTCTGGCCTCTTCTTTAAGGGCAGGAATCCCATTCATGGGCTCCACCCTCATGACCTAATTACCTCCCAATGGCCCCATCTCCAAATACCATCACTTGGAGGTTAAATTTTAACATATGCATTTTGATGGGACACAAACATTCAGTTCATAACAGAGACCATTGTCATTGATTTTGTTTAAATGATTCTTAACAATGGCAATGGCTAGGGGAGCCTTGCCCATCAGTGTTTCCTAAAGTCATAAATGTAAAGCTTAGAAGTACCTAGACAAATTACCTCCAGACCTTAATGTGAGTTTCCCTAATTCTAACTCTAAAGTTTTCTGATCCTTCTCTTGGAACTTCAAAAGCTGTCACATTAACTCTCTGAATTTCCCTGAAAGGTCACAGGGCTTTTTACTTTATGGGATGGTCACCACATCTTTACTCTCCCCCACATTGGCTACATGAAAGTTACAGTGTGCTTCCCTTAGTTTCAGTTCTGAAAAGCCTAAATGGTTTCAAACATTTGTCTAGACTATCTAGTGAACACTTACTCTGGTAATGGCCTAATTTGAGAATTTAATATTTAATTTAGAATAATAAATGGAGACAATACAATGGAACAGTTAAGGCTGTTGGCTGTGGTATGTAAAGCTAGTAGTCTTAAGTGTGATACTGTACTGATATTGTAAACCAACCTCATGCTCTATGACCAGTTCTAGTATGAGCCTGGCATGTGAATATATAAGAAGCATAGGAATAATGAGCACAGAGGCAATGATGATGTTGCAAACAATGATGATGATAAAGACAATCCTCTGAAGAGAGAACTAAAATTCTATCACTAAAGTTGCAAGTGCTTTCTCCATGGTGGATATTTAATAAATTGTTGCTTTATTTGGACTTTCTTAGACACACACTTAAGTTGGGGAAAAAATATAAATATTTATGGAACATCCTGGAAGATATTTTGTTGTAAAGACTTTGAGGGGCAAAATGAACTTTTCTACTTTATTTCAAACCCCAAAAGGTCAATGACAGTTCTGGACACATAGCTGATGCTCAAGGACTAAAGTTTATCAAATGTTGAGTAGTAAATACATGCCCTAAACACTTTGTCCTAGTCAGAACTAAGGGAGTAGTACATCTTGTCTTACATTTTCTTATATATTAGTCTTTTATATTTGTGGAATTAATATTAATATTTTATATTGTGAAATTAATATTAATAACATTAATATTGTGGGATTAATTAATGGTTTTCACAATTTGCCAAGAACTACATAATAACTTGATTTGGGCTTCGGTACAAATTACAACTGAATATACCATGGGGTTGGTTCACTAGATGTAACCTAACCTGCTAGGAAGCATCCACTTTTCAATGTAGTTAATTATTTTTCTCATTTTAATCATAAATAGGGAAACTCCTAAAATCATGAAATTTATTTCTTGGAAAAATATCCTTGCAAATAAAATCAACCCGTAGTTGTTGTGATGGGAATCAAGTCATTGCTCAAGCATGGTATCGAGTAAAGCAAGTAGATATGAGGAAACATATACTAGTGAGGCAGGAAGGAGTTCAGGAGAGAGCTAGCAGTTTTCTTCTACACACACACACACACACTCTTCACTAATTCCTTTTTGCCTCAGTATACTATTAGTGATTAGGGACGAAGTATACGTTTTAGATAAATTATGAGAACAAATAGCAAATTTGCTGATAGCTCTATGATGTGAATGATTCTACCCTATTTTCTATTAGAAATAAGAAAAAATAATTTGTAAGATTATTTCAAACGGTGCTTAAGCCCATGTAAAACTATGAGTGAGAAAATAATGAATATTGTGAAGATGTTAGAGTAGAAGAACATGCCCCAAAAATGTGTGGCTCTCAACATAAATTTTATTTGGGAAAAGTCAACAGCCTGTAGAAACATATCTCTAAAACTATAGTTGGCAGATTACCAGTTCAGGTACAGAAATAATTTTCATCATGCAGCAATTTTTTTTTAATTTGAAGGAGGACCATATAACTTTACATAATGTGAAGTAAACTGGATAGGCAGCATCTTTAGACCATAACCTCATACATATGTTATCCTCCCAAGCTAAAGAAACACATAAAGAAGGTTAAAGTAACATTCAGCCTCAAATGAAACTGGTTGGAAGAAATTGCCTTGGTGAGAATACCCAATGGAGAGAGAGCACAAGTTTTTAGGTGGCCCAAACCAAAGTGACCTCAACTTTAGGGCAGTGCAGTTGACAAGGTATTTAAGCCAGGCTTATTTACCATTCTACAAAATGCAGGGTACCAAGAGGCCATATTTCCTTGGCAGACATATATGAAAGTGTGGGTCATGGTAGATCTCTTTTGAGACTGCTTTAATAAATGTTCTAGCCAAAAGTATAAATCTATATTGCTTCCCATAACTGTGAATTTAAAGTTCTGCCAATAATATACCAAATATGCACATGCTCTTCCATTTTTATGATAGAGTGTCAGTTAATATGGTTTTCCCTTCTCCTAATATCATGACTCTCTCCCAGCCTTCCAAACCAAGGTATGATGACACAAACACTATGGGAAAAAATCTAAGCACTGACGCCAATGTTTGGAAGAATGAAAACATTCTTATGTTACTACATTGCTAAATGATTGATGAACATTAAGTCATTAGTGGGTGAGGTGAAATCTAAAAAAGAGAATTTTTTAGAAAACTATGTGGTTGGAGGTGGGGTTCCAGCCGCAGACAACAGTGTGATGCCCATTATGAGAGTTGCATGGAAAGAGAGTGGGGAAGATTCTGTGGACACAAATGCAGGCCATGAAGAGCTGGCTAAAGGTGCAGAAAACCAGGGAACTGGTGTCAAAGTGGCAACAATTACAACACTAAAGAATTAGAGCAAGCTGTTTTGGATCTTTGAAAATATATACCAAGGCTTTCTAATATGCTAATGTGAGGTTGCTAACACATACATTTATTAGTCATAATTAATAAATATGTTGGCCACCTTCCAGGAAATGCAAAAATAATGCAAATGGCAAAATGATCATTGTCATTCATAATATTTTTCAATAACCTATCATTTCACAAGTCACCTCCCTCCTGGTATTCTTCCATATAAAGTGCTTTACCATTTTGTCTCTTCTATTCTCTATCACCTTCTTCTTCTTAGGTACAAACTCCCTTTATATTTTTGTTGGCTTTTTGTTTGTTTGTTTTTTGAGTTCCCTCCTGATTAGGGGTCACTATGCAGGGGGTGGAGTTTTTGGCAAGAGTGTCTTTGCTTCTCCTACCTGTCTCAGTGTGAACCTTTGGGTCAGGTGTTCCATCGGTACTCAGGTTCTTTTCAGAGGGACTTGTTCCAGATGTAGCTGTATACTTGTTGGGTCTGTGGGTCTTGAGTTCAGGGTCTCTTCACTGCCCTTTGAGTCACCTCTCCTAGGAAGTATTTTAACAGCAGGTATCAATATAACTACATCACCATTAACTAAAAGTTACACTTATTTACAGCATATTTATTCTGAATTCTGATTAATCAGCATTGTAATTAAGACATTCAAAAACGTAATTCTCATTTGGAGCCATCATCTGCTCCCATTTACATCCATAGTCATTGTTGATCAGCTCGTGTTACGTGAACTAAAGAACAGACTGTGGCCTTGTGAGTTTCTAAATACTTTGGGCTCCCGAAGGATTTTACTTGGAAAATAAATTATGTTAATATAAAATTATAAAAAAAAGTTTAAACTCCCAGTTTGATAAATATGAAATCTTAATAAAAAAAAAACAGTATTTCTGAGAACATACGTTGTGTCGGCCACAGATCTAAGTGCTATATATACATTATCTTCATTTAACCCTCTCAACAACCCCGTTTGATCCCATTTTACAGATGAGAAAATGGGTACGTAGAGGTGAAAAACCTTGCCCAAGGTCACAGTTGGCAGGAAAAAAGCCAGGAACTAAGGCAGTTTGCCGAACCAGTACTATTTTGCATGAATGTTGATTTCCAAGAATCGTTTAAAACAAAATCTGCTCCTGTAAATGGACCTACAGTAATATGTAACTATGTCCATGTCAAAACAATATTTGATATAGCGACAGCCCATATTAAAATATAATGTGATCATTTTTAAGAATCTAATACTGTGCCAGTTCTTAATACCTCTCTCCTCCAGATTCACTTTTTGCTTGCTCTTTGAAAATGGATCTCGACCCTCTACCTATGTTTTTTTCTTTGCCAGCTGACACTGAAGCTCTCTCAGTGGAGGACACTGGAGAGACAGAGCAGAAGGAACAAAGTTCCGTTTCCTGGTTTGCACGTGCTCACGAGGCAGGCTCCCACGGCGCAGGCAGCTCCCCCGGCACCGGGCTCCTACAGTGCCGAGTGGCCCGCAGCTCCCAGCAGCCAGCAGCTTTCCCTGGCACACACCTCACGTGCCACTTCAGAGCATTTCTGGTGGGAAACCGCCCTGTGAGCAGCTTTCCCCAGCACACCACATGGTAGATTTCTAGCATGTTGCACCAGTGTGGCACGCACGGTGACTTTTTTACCATCCATTGAGCCATGTCTATGCTCTCTCCAAGACCTGGATCTCAGCCTTAGGAGAATGGGGACTCTTCACTGAGTGTCTATCTCACACTTAGGAGTAGTGACTACTTCTTATATCTGTTATTCATGTATTCATTAGGGTTCTCTTCACTTCTTCCTGGCCAATCCCACACTTCACTAATCCCTGATATAGTTAATAACATGTTACATTAAACCTTCTCTATTCAAATTACTGTGTAGTTTTTCTCTCCTAATTGAGCTCTGATGGCAAGAGATACTTATCTCAAATGAGAAATTTTATTGAAAGTACTCTTGTGAGAAGTAATTACCTACAGGCATTTTATTAAACTAAAAAATCCAACTTACTAGGAAACACACATAATGAAATAATGTTTACAAAGGTGCATTTTATTTATAATTATTAATTTACTTGAAAAGTTAAATGCAATCATCAATCAATTCAAGTTAAAATCTGTAATATCTATATTTTGTGAAAAGGAAGTATTTTTGTCTACTGTTTTATTTCCTATTTGTTACTCCCATGTTTTAACGGGGAGTAAATAAGGAAAGCATCTAGCCTACTGATCATGACTAAATATTATAAAGCATTTAAGTTAATAATTATTTAAACTTATTCAAATAAAACCCAAATTCACCAAATTTAGTAGACATATGCTGTAATTATCATCAGACTCTGCAACTTAATATATATTTAAATTTTGGGTATTTTTTTTTTATTTTGACCATTAAACATAGCCTGAGCCCATATTTCACAAAGCCTTGGGAATGTTTCAAGCCAAAAAGAAAAAAAATATATTAGTTGAATTTAATTCTTTTCAGCCAGTTATGCCTAGGGAAATACATATTGGAATGTAGACAGTCAGTTCTCATGTGTTTGAAGTGAAAAATTAATCAGAAAGTAGCAAGTTTGTGGAACTTGGTAATACAGCTATTGGTAACTTCTTAAATCCATAAAAGTTAAATCTAAGGAAAACTTGGCAGAGAGCAACTGATTTTCAAACACGATGAGTTCATCACAGGTCGAACCTCCTCAGTTACAATGACTGAAAGGCAAATGACCAGGACTGCTTACTGAGGAGTTCACTGCCCATTGAAAACATATGACTCTTAAAACTTTTGTTTATGCATAGAAGTGTGACTTTAAGGATTGGAAAAATCTATTTTACAAAAGTTAAACTTTTCTGAAACTTAAGACCAGCCTGTGCTGTGACTTTCTCAGTTCCCATAAAATAAACTAGGCTTTATTTTGTCATTACTTAAAAGGAAGACCACCAAAGAAAACCCAAGGTGCGACTCCATGCAGTGACTCAATAAATCGCCCTTTTTGTGGAATCAATATTTAATATTGCCTTCAAAGTAGTGTTCAAAGCTGTTGAAACCACACACATAGTCTACATGGATTGCTCTGGTTCCCTGATGTCCAATTCAGATATTGATCCCTTGGACATTGTAGAGAAGTCAAGGATTAAAAGTGGAAATGCTATAAGACTGATTCAACTCGAAGGTGTTGGAAAAGTAGCAGGCTTTGGTACACAATAGCATAGATAGTCAGATCAGAAATGTATTCAGATAATTTCTGGATGGACTCTTAGCTCCCTCCCTCGGTGGTGTTGGCCTTAGAAAATTCACTTAACATTTATGATCTTTGGTTTCCTCATCTGTAAAGTAGAAATAATAATTCCAACCTCATAGAGTTCCTGTATAGAGTAGATGAAATAATCTATGTAAAGTGTCCTGCACATAGGAAATGTTAGCTTCCTTTCATCCCTATTCCTGGGAACCTATTTTTGCCAAACACCAGTTCAAATAGTCTGGCAAGAGTTAGGTAATGACAAAAAGGAGGAGGAAATGAAGATATGGAAGTCACAAAAGTTAGGACTAAAAAATGGGGAGACAAGGTGAGAAAGTAGAGGGCAGTAGAGACAGTAAAACGAATTTGTTGCTGTTCTGCTCAGACTTTTTTTTCTTTTTATGCTCTAAGCTTTCTGTCGTTGCATTACTTGATGTCCAATAACCTTCAAGGAAAAGCAACCAGAATATACTTCACCATGTAATCAAAGCACAGTTTACCCAAGAAACCACAGGCTCCAGGTGTTGTGTTTTTATATATATATATAATATGGTCACCTTCTAGGTTAATAGGTAAAGAAATTCCCATGTGATGTGAAAGATTCTAATTACTAGAATGCCTTTATTCTGTTTTAAATTATATGGCATAAAACCAGTCACACTAACTTTCTGGCAATACACACACACACACACACACACACAGACTTTTCCACCTTAATATTATCATTTGTATTATTTCATTTATTCCTTTTTCATAAAGCATTTAACCTTGAAAAGACTTCACTAGTCCATCATCAAGAGATCATTTTAAGACAATACCAAAAAAAGACAAAACTATTTTAAAGTCAAGTCTTGGGGCGCCTGGGTGGCTCAGATGGTTAAGCGTCTGCCTTCAGCTCAGGTCATGATCCCAGGGTCCCGGGATCGAGCCCCGCATTGGGCTCCCTGCTCAGTGGGGAGTCTGCTGCTCCCTCTCCCTCTACTGTTCCCCCTGCTTGTGCTCTCTTGCTCTCTCTGTCAAATAAATAAATAAAATCTTAAAAAAAAAATAAAGTCAAGTCTTATAATAACTATACTCAGAGGACAACATGCAGTACACAGAAAATTTAAAAATGAAAGAGAGGGAGAGAGGGAGGGAGGGAGGGAGAGAGGAAGGAAGGAAGGAAGAAAAAAGAAGAGAAGAGAAAAGAAAAGAAAAGAAAAGCCACTTGAACATGGAATTCTGAAAAGGGATCACTTACTTGGTTTGGGTTACTTTGGACGCCAGAATTTTGTCTATAAAGCTTCCCAGTGCAAGCATCCATGTATAATATTTACATGGGCTTTTAAGTAGAAACTTTGTGAGAATGACTAAAGGATTTATTTATTCATGACTAAACCCATATTCTATGATAAGAGTTATGTTTCTATTTGGCACTTCTATATAAACTAATGATATAATAGCTTCTGATATTTATCTTCAGTTTCTCCTGGTGATAAGGAACTGGTGATAATCCATATCCAGTGGTGGGAGATAGTCTTTGTCCCCTCCAGATCATCTTTTGTATGCCTTGTGTTCTTGTCCAACAGAGTCTGGCCTTTTCTGATACCTCTCCTTTTTGGTTCTGGGCTCCTAGCAGTGTTCACAGGCAGACTTGTTAACCTAGTCCTGTTTTTCTTTGCCTCTCAGACAACTGCTCTGAGATTGCATTCTCTCTGAGAGATCAGCATTCTACAGCTCTGCTCCTTATGACCTCTTGGGGATCATTTCTTTGCTTCTCTTTTTAAGATGCAAGACTCTAGCTGGAGAATTTTAAGCCCCTTTTGCTAGGTAAAATAAAATTATGACCTTTCTGGAGTCATAATTGAAAATGGGTCCTTCCATTCCTCAACCCCTTGACATTCCATGTGCAATCCATTCTACACAACATTCTTTGACAACAGTGTCAGTCCCTAAGGGCCCAATGGTGTAATGGATGACATATGTAAGATCTTAAGCCCAATATTTTGGTAAATGCCTATAAATTTTATTTTAGGCAGATTTTAATATGACACATTTTTACCATATTTATCAAAAATATATTTTTGCCTGTGATTCTTTTTGACATATATTTTTAATGGCCTTTAACATTCTATAAGAAGTTTCAAACATGGGCTATTTATATGTAAACCATTTGAGAAATAAGAAAACAAAATGATGGGAAGTGGAACTTATTAAAATAACACATAGGTCAGCTTTGTCCTCAAATTTCACTAAAATGGTTGAAATCACATCTCAGACCAAATCCATATGATTTACTTTCTATCAACAGCTTATTCTATCTCTTGAAATATGTGTCTGATGAAAGCATGTTTAGAGCCAATTAAGAGACTCCTTCAGAAACACTTGTTTTATGTGTTTACAAAATTAAATCAACAAATATTTGAAAAATGCAGCCATAAGAATCAAAAGATGACAAGCACCAAAAAGTAAGAACACATGAATGCTTTTCAAGTAGTCACAAAACATAGAGGGGTTAAAGGTTAAGAAATCTGGGAGAATAACATGGTGACATAATACATGGATGCATTTTATTTTTATTAGCAAATAAGATATCAAGGAATAAATTCAGAATGTTATGGGACTTTTTCTTTGGCTTATTATTTTGAAATAATTTCAAACCTACAAAAATGTTTAAAGTTAAATAAAGAACACATCCTTTACCAATGTTTTAATGTTTTACAAAATTTGTTTCATTATTTTCTCTCTGAAAATATATTTCCTAAGAACAAGAATATTTGCTTATTAACCACAGTATGCTAATCAAATTCAGTAAGTGTAACATTGATAAAAATACTTTTATCTAATTTGATTTAATCTATAGTCCATATGCCCATTGTTCCGACATACTTTGTTATATTTTTTTCCCTTCAGTCCATTATCCAGTCTAGAATCAAGTTGCATTTAGAAGTCATATTCCTTTAGTCTTTTTTAATCTGGAAAAGTAGCTCTGTCTTTCTTTGTCGTTCATTACATTGACATTTTTGGAAAAGATATATATTAGAAACCACAAGGTCATTCTGATACCACCTATTGCAGTCCAGCCTCACAAGGGTCTTCCTTCATATCCCTGTTCCATATTTGTGTCTCCCTTTCTCCACAGTGAAAACTGTGGCTCCCACCATAAACACACTTACCCATTTGATCCTATAATAACAACAGCTTTCAAATTCCTACATTCATACAACTAGAAAAAAGAAAACTAAAAGAGTTTAAGATAGCAAGTCAAAGTACTATATTGGAATGATTTGGATTAGTTCTTTCTATTCCTTCAATGTGGTTATGTCATTTATTTGACAGTTGACCCTTGAACAACACGGGGGTCAGGGGTACCAATCCCCAGTGCAGTTGAAAATCTGCATATAGGGGCACCTGGGTGGCTCAGTTGGTTAAGCGGCTGCCTTCGGCTCAGGTCATGATCCTGGAGTCCCAGGATCGAGTCCCGCATCAGGCTCCCTGCTCAGCCGGGAGTCTGCTTCTCCCTCTGGCCATGCTCCCTCTCTATCATTCTCTCTCTCTCTCAATAAATAAATAAAAATCTTTAAAAAAAAAAAAGAAAAGAAAATCTGCATATAATTTTTGAGTCCCCCAAAGCTTAACTACTAACTGCTTACTGCTGACCAGAAGCTTTACTGATAACATAGTCTATTAACATATTTGTATGTTACATGCATTATATACTGTAATCTTACAATAAAGTAAGCTGGAGAAAATGTTATTAAGAAGATCATAGAAAAAATACATTTACAGTACTGTGCTATATTTATCCAAAAAAGTCCACATATAAGTGGACCTGTGCAGTTCACACCCATGCTGTCAAGGGGCAACTGTACTGGAAATATTGTTTGCAATCAGTTTGGTGGGGTTGTTCTCTACCTTTGTTGATTTAATTTTTAAATATGTAGAATATTCATATGCTTTCAAATGCCAACACTGTACATAAAGGTATACTCAGACACCTGTCTTCCCTCCCACATCCCTTTCATCCTATTCCTTCCTTACAGGTAACCACTTTCAATGTTTCCTGATTTATCCTTTTATGTTTCTTTTTGAAAAGGTAGAAAGATATGTATTTGTTTCCTTATACCCCATATTTCTTATATAATAGTTAACTTAATATATTTTTTTCATATTTTGCTTTTTTCACTTAATAATGTTTCCTAGAAATCACTTCCTATTAGTTCATAGAGCTCTTCCTCTTCTTTTTTTTTTTAACAGCTGGGTGGCATTCCATTGTGTGCATGCAATTTTTTCAACCAATCTCCTATACTTAAGCATTTATAATAATTTGCTATGACAAGTAATACAATAATGAATAACGGTGTACATATGTAGTTGTGTACACTTGGAAGTGTACCTTCAGAGTAAATTCCCAGAAGCAGAATTTCTGGGCCGAAAGATTAGAGCTTATATAGTTTTGATCAATTCCACTTTATCTGACATCAAGATCTAACCTCCTGATTTCTTAAGCTCTTTTTATGTGCCTGCTGTATCTCTTTCCATATATTTACCTCTAGTGTTTTTGAATCTCTTGTGTATTTGGCATGTCTCCTATAAATGTATAGAGTTGTGTTTTTATCAACCAATTTGAAAATCTTTCCTTTTAATAGATGATTTAGACCCATTCACAATTCACAATAACTAATGTGTTTTGTACTAACTCTATCATATTATGTTATGCTATAATTACTTGTTTTACTATGGTGTATTTCCCATTTTGCTTTCTCCTTGTGGTATGAATCTTTGCTATCTTTAAAATTTATGTTTGCTTTAGGACGGTTTATATCTTTGTCCTATACCCAATTTTGGGTTTCAACACCCAATTTTCATAAAAAGTTAATGGCTATAAATAATAAATAATTTAAGTAAAAATGTTTCCAAATACCAACACTTTTATCATACCTTACAAACTCAGTTTTAATAGGGCTTGGGAGTGTAGACCACTGTGGCAGAATATCTCAGCTGAGAAAGAATGAGGCTCAAGACTTGCCCAGAAGATTTAAACCATGACACACATGGGCCAAATTCTTCTTGATTCTACTGAGCTCAGTTTGCAAATAAATGACCTTGAAAGGGTTCAGGACACTTCGTATAACCTGTTTGTATAGGTAGGGTTATGATGGCTACACCTCCTTATCCCAGCCTCTTCTTTGCTCCAACACTGTTATTTTGATACAGCTAAAAGTTCAACTCCCCAGCTCAGCTCCAGTCCCTCCTAATGAGGGAAGCGTAACACTATCCAGGCGTCTCCCAGCACGGTGATCCAAATGTCGTTGCTCCACACAGTCTGATTGATATCAGCTTGGTTAAAAATCACCCACATGTTGGAAACTCCCTGTGGAGAGGTGTGTACTGGCCCCAGGCCATAGCTGGCTTCTTCTTATTTTCTTCTCTCTGCCCAAAATCTGTGGTTGGAGGGACCTGCTGTGTATTTGTGAGATTATCCTCATAGGGACTCGGAGAAGAACTTTGGCCTCCTTGAAATAATTTACACCTAATTTAGTTAAAGGAGCATAAATGATGGGCCTGCTTTCTACCATCAATAAGAAGCATCACTTGCAAGATTTTTCATGCAAGGTTTGAGCACATGCCACAAACGCTTTCTATCTTCTGGGGCTAGAAAATCTCTCAGAGTAAGAGATTATTTTTGACAATATGGTTCTAAATCCTTGGGAGGAAAAAAAAAAAAAACGTCAGGGCAGATGGCCTGGGGCCAGTCAGGAAACCCTTAATCACCCAGAAAAACAAGGAACGGGAGAGGTCATTATTCTTAGTGGGCCAGACTGTAAAACAATGTTTTTAAGTCTTCAGATTTATAGCAAAGCACCTTGAAATATCTCAGGCAATTATGAAGAACAAGACTGCTCCAAAAGGCATTATGCAAAATTCTCTTGCTCATTTTCCTTAAACAAACAAAACTGCCTAACCATCTTCTAACCTCACTCCAGAGCTTTCCCTATTGTATCTATCACTGAATTTTTTCACCATGCTAGATTTAGCACGATGACTAAATTAACCTAAACACCATCACAATTTAATGGAAGGAAAAATTAATTGGGGACAAAATGCACACACTTATTCCTTTTCAAGCATATAATCCGGATGTAATATCTTTCACCTGCAAAAAGACTACAAGAGATTGACTAGAGGGCCTTCAGGTGGGCGGGCTATACTAGACTGGCAGTCATAAATCCTGAAATGAAAGGCAGGAGTAGAGATTTAAATGAAAATGAAATTAATAGTTGTTGAGCCCTGCCATGTGCCAAGCTTTCTTCTAAACCCTTTCATTATAATCATTATATAATATACACATTAAATAATTTAATACTTATAACAAACTGTGACACAAAAGCTTATTATCAATATTTTTATAAATAAAGAAATTGTGACACCCATTGATTAAGAGACTCGCCAACTCACACAGCTGGTATTGGCAAAGTTAAAACTCATTCCCAAAGTCCATGCTCCAAACTAGCAACGGGCAGGCCCTTGTGGAAACAGGGCCTAAAACATGATATAACAGAATACACAATAACAGTTTCCCATATCAAAAATTAATAAGAGCAACTATCCCCATGTCACTCTTATTTCCAGTACATGTTCACCAACACACTCATAATACTGTTTTATCTGTACGTGTAAAAGAGGGAGAGTGAAAAGAAGAAAAATCTATAATCTTGAACTGTCATCCTATGCTATCGTGAATCTATCTCAGATTATAAAGAAATTATGATCAGGCATGAAAAGAAGTCATTGTAGAAGAACAGTTCCCTTCTAGAAATAGGACGAAGCCAGGAAAAATTGTTGTGATTTCTAGACATAGTTGACTACTATTGCAATGAAAATAAAATTTGATTCTGTTTGAGGTGATATTAACATGCTATTTAGAACAATTCTAAAACACAAAAGGAAGAAACTCTGCACCTTATTTTTATTTCCACCTAGAAGATAAAAAGGAAAAGATAGATTTATAAAATCCATCCATATGCTTTTATAAAAAGCAAACCACACACAAAGAACAGTCCTACAGTAAAGAATTGATACCTAAAATAAGAACTGGATATAAGAGTTTTGCATCTAGCATAAAAATAGAGAATCCAAATTCATAAGATCTTAAAATGCTTAAAACAACAAGAAAAGCGGCTACTAGCTGTTAAATTAGTTATTAAATTAGCTGTTAAACACAAAAGCCTTATGAGCACACCCAAGCACAGATGTTAAGAAGCTCTGACGTTGAGTGGAAACGTGGTAAGAAAAGATTCAGGTCATAGAGCAACAGTTTATATTTCACATTCTAAGTGGTCCAAATAGTATTTCTGATTTTGGAATTTCTTAGGGTTCTTTTCATATGAAAGGCAACATACTTTCTTGAAGAAATAATATGCACTTAGAAGTCAGGCAAACTGTGTTTTAGTCTAACTGAGTCACCTAAGTAGGTCACTTAACCTACCTGGGCCACAGTTTCTTCATCCACAAAATATAAAGAAATGCTAACTAAATTATTATTTATATTAGATTATTATAATTATTATTAAATAAAAATTAGATCTGAGACCATCTAAGATCATTTTCAAGGGTAAAATTCTGATTTTGAACTATATTATGTCAATAAAGACTTTTTTTTTAAAGGGTGGCTTATAGTCCTGAGTTCCTTAAATTCTTCTCCCTGAAAGGAAATCAGGCTAAGGGTTTATGGGAACATGGATGGGAGATCACATTCAGAGACAACTCCAACAAATTATAGACCTATGTTCCTTTTGACCTTAATATTTACTAAGTTATGTCCTGCTGATATGACTTTAAAAAGAATGATATATAATGTTTCTGGAGCATAACTTTTTTTCACAACTAGCATACAAAGGTGAATATTATTGATGCTAAGATCAAGTTTCCTGGCTCTCAGCAAGAATCATTCCATTTATGTTAATTAACCACTGGAAACCTGGTTAATGTTTGTCCAAATGAGTAAGTAGCTGCTGTTAAAAAGAAATAGAAGATTAAATGTATTAGGTAAAGTTACACATAAAAGTTAAAAGCTATAAATTATAAAACTATAACGTGATATGGTAATTAAGATTACATGAGGAATTTAAATATAAAGCTTATAAATTTTTAGAAGAAATGCACACCAATCAATATGAAAAAGTATGCCTAGGGATAAAATAGTGAAGATCTTTTTATGGAAACAATAAAGATAGAAACGAGAACCTAAATTATGTTGAAAGAATTAAGACCACATGTCTATGAATCAATAAATCAATAAATCAATAGGGGCTAAATTCATATTTTAGAGGAAAATCCTCTCATTTTTGGATCACAAAGTAAATCCCTAGTAAACATTATTTACAATAAATACATATTTTAAAAGTTGATTCAGAAAGGTTAATAAAAATAGTCATATATACAACATAAAGATGCACACAAATAGAATGGTATGGTAACCAGAATTCCAAGGTATCTCCCAAGATTTCCTGCTCCCTGATGTGCATGCCCTTAGACTGGGAATATGATGGATTTTACTCTCATGATTAAATAATGTTATATGACACGGTCCTAAGGAGGGAAATTATCTAGCTGGGCCTAAAATAATTACATGAGCCCTTTCAAAGCAGAGAGTTTTCTCCAGCTGGTGGAAGAAGAGAAAGTCAGACATCTAAAGCACAGGAAAGATTTAATGTACTGTTTCTGGCTTGAAAATTAAGGGGGCCACTTGGCAGCCTCTAGAAGCTATGAGCAGCCCACAGCTGACACCTCAAAAGGAGAACGGACCTCCATCTTAGACACACAAGGAACAGAATCATGCCAACAAGAATAAAGTTGGAAGCAGCTTCTTCTCCAGAGCCTCCAGACAAGAACTGAGTCTTATATCTTGATTTCAGCCTTAAGAACCCAGCAACACTGTTCACATTACTGACATACAGAATGGTGAGTTAACAAATGGGTGGTGTTTTAAGCCTCTAAGCTTGTGATAATCATTATGCAGCAACAGAAAACTGATACACAGAGAAAGGTATTTTAAGATCTATTTAAGATTGGGGGGCACCTGGGTGGCTCAGTCAGTTAAGCATCTGCCTTTGGCTCAGGTCATGATCCCAGGGACCTGCCCCACGTCAGGCTCCCTACTTGGTGGGGAGCCTGCTTCTCCCTCTCCCTCTGCTGCTCCCCCTGCTTGTGCTCATTCTCTCTCTCTTTCTCTCTCTGTGTCAAATAAATAAATGAAATCTTTTTAAAAAAGATCTATTTAAGATTGAACTGAAGCCATAAGATATTAAACAAGACAAAAAAGACATCATCTTATTACAGAAATGATGCAATTCACAATGAATACATAAAGCAAGTATGAACAGATAACCACAAAATAACCTGGGCTCAACACTCACAGTGAGAAAACTATAGTAAATACAAAGATAAATATTTATAAACACATTAGTAGAAGTAACTTTAATTCATTTATTTCAGTCTGTATTAGATCAAGTCAACAAAAATTAAAGATAATAGGAGACCTGATAACATAATTAGTGGAATAGTTCTAATTTGAATTCAGGGTGCCTAGGTGGCTCAGTCGAATAAACATCTGACTCTTGGTTTTGGCTCAGGTTTGATCTCAGGGTCGTGAGATTGAGCCCCCACTCAGGCTCCACACTCAGCGCAGAGTCTGCTTGAGATTCCTCTCTCCCTTTCCCTCTGCCCCTCCACTCATGCTCTTTCTTGTGCACATGCTCACTCTCTCTCTCAGATAAATAAATAAACTTCAAAAAAAAAAAAAAGAAATATTTAAATTCGATTTCCCCCAAAAAAGTCAATATGATTTGCTTTTAAGTGTTAGTGAATGTGGCTTCATTTTAATTTCTAGTTTTAATGATTTGTTACCAGAAAATTTTATCTGAGGCTGAATAATATATGGCCAATTTTTTATCACAGTTCAAGAATATTATTCCCATTGTAAGTGTACAAATGTTAATTAAAGTCAACAGTAGAGATAATCTACAGAGAATAGAAAATGAGAAAAGAACCTAAGAGGTCCATGAGGAGTCTCAGCATTTGAACAGAGGAAGAAATGAGTGGCTGAGAAGGAATTTCCAGAGAGATATATACCAAAGAGACAGAGATTGGCAAACAAACTGCCTACGTACCTAGCTAGCAAGATAGATTAGTAGCTAGAGGTAATATTACTACAAATTCTCCTTACCTAGGCAATATTTTTAGAAGGTCTTTAAAAATAGTATTTCAGAGTTTTCTATAATATTTTGCTATTGTTTCATGTGTTAAGTTTCTATAATTTTTTTCATTTAGGATGTCTTGGTTTCATAGACATAAGAGTCAATGAGGACTGAGTAATCAAATTAAGATTAACAGTGAAAATTAGAAAAATATCTTCCATGAAGCCAAAATTGGGAAGAAATTTAGGAAAATGTTTTCAATTATAAGGATTTAGGCATAAGCCCTAGATTTTAGTGATAAATTTAGCTAATAAAAATATCATAGGGGGAAAATACTACTATTATGCAATGGTAAGTATGGTGAAGTGAGTCTATCTTCCTAAGATTAATTATATGTTGAGGACAAGGTTCATCACTCTCTTTTATTTTTTGTTTTATTTTTTTTCATCATTCTCTTTGATTAAGGATTTCCATAGCAGAAGCCAAAACTTTGTAACTCATATAAACAAGGCCACATAACAGACATCCAATAACTATACAGTGACACTTATACAGCTGTGCATGTTTGTATATAAATGTAAATGTGAACAGATAAAAAAACTGAATTACAAATTCAGTAAGCAGGAAAAGAAGTGTTTATATAAAATGAGATTCAATGTAATTCTCTGAAAGTCAACAGATCTAGGACTGAAACTTGGCTTCCACAATCACTAACAGTATTAGTTAGGGTTTTCCAGAGAAACAGAACCAATAGGATGTGTGTATATACATAGAAAGAGACTTAAGGAGTTGGCTCATGTGATTGTGGAGGCTTGGTGAGTCCAAAATCTGATGGGGAAGGCCTACAGGCCAGAGATTCAGGAAAGAGTTAACAATTAGAGTACAGAGGCAATCTGCTCTTGAACCATGAAGAGCCAATGTTGCAGATGGAGTCCAAAAGCAGTCTTACCAGCAAAACTCCCTCTTGGTTGGACGGGTTTTTTTGTCAGTATTTTGTTTTATTCAGGTCTTCAGCTGATTGGATGAGTCACCCATATTATGGAGGACAGTCTGCTTTACTCAGAATCCCCCAATTTAAATGGAAATCCCATCCAAAAACAACTTCACAGAAACATCTAGAATAATGTTTAACCAAATATCTGGACACCTTGCCCCAGCCAAGTTGATGCAATAAATTAACCATCATATTAGCTGTACAAGCTTAAGCAAATAAATAGCCCTCTCTGAACCTCTCTCTGTGTAACATTAGGTTAATAATATTTACCTCTTTGAGTTGTAAGATTATGTAGATATAGTTAGCATAGAGTAGGCAATTAACATTTATTAGTGTTCATCTACATATTATATGTGTCCAACATCCCTCAATTGTAATGAAATAAATGAATAAAACTAAAAATGGAACAAAAAAGGTGTTTTGAATATGTAAACTCACAGAGTTGATAAAGCCCAACACAATAGAGAATTTTTATTCTTGTTTATGCTCTGTGCTTACAGAGGACTATATTTTATGGTGTTCCTACAACTTGATTTAAGGATCCATTTGGTGAGATGTCCCAAACCACACCTAGGTATGTGTGAATGATCACTGATATGCCCTTTGCCATTCTGCAGCAATCATCTGCTGTCAAATTCTTGTGACATGTAAAACCAGCAGAGCTTCACTATTTTAAAAAAATGTTTCAGTATATTGCCTAACCAAAAACAAAGAAATATTAATGACCTTTCACTGGGAAGATTAAAATAGAATTTTTTAAGGAGGCTGAATGTAGCCAGTTAAAATAGAAGATGTTCATTTGGACCTTTGCTCCAAATTTTACCAAAGCCTCTTTCTGAGGTTTGAGGAAGTTCAGCATTTTCCCCCAATTATTCTTCATTTTTTGTCTCTCTCTGCGGTTTCGTGTTCAAACATACCCAAACATACCCAAATGCCCCAGATGAGGCTGTTCTCATAAGGTGTCCAGCCCAGTTTTCAAGACTTAATTAGTTCAGATAGTTCAGATAAGATTTGGGATCAGTAGCCAAGCATTTGGATACCACTAAATTGAACCTTCTAATTTTGCCGGATATTAACTCCTATAACTAGAGATAAATATTACCCCTAATAAGGTCTCCATGTCTTAGACACATCTGGATCTCACACGATGTTAAGATGTTACACACTTGACATTTTACATGTTTTTGTGGAGATTTTTGGTTTGTAATATTTTAATAAATTACAGTCAACAGAGGAAATAAAGAAGTATTTGCTGAGCCATTTATATTTTTGCCAATTACAAATATTATTTTATACTTAAAGATGTACAAGTTTTAGGCTTAGAAATGGGGATCACCTAATTCTATGGCAGATGGGGTATATGGTACATAATTAGGATTCGCTATTTTTCCGCCCAACATAACCAGCATGAATAATAGATAAATATCTCAGAAGCTAGATAGAAAATCAAGTGCAGCAAATTCATTTTTATTTAAAAGAAAAAAAAAAACAGGGATAATGGCTCAAAATGACTACTAAGCCAAACACAACTCTCCCCTCCTACTGGAGATCCCAATAAAATGGTAGTAAAGAATAAACCTTTGACAGTGAAGAGAAGAGAAAAGAGATAATAGCAGGTAGGAGACTGTAAGAAATCTATGCAAATCAGAAATAAGATGTAAGGGTGTTGATATGGTTAAAGAAGAGCAAGAAAGGGCAGTCCAGAATGCACAAGAGGAAATTATAGTAGGAAGAAAGCCGACCTTCCACCCAAATACAAAATGATTGGAGGTATAGGATCAGCTAAGCCAGTAGTAAGAGTGAGAAGGAAGGCCAAAAATAGGGACCATGTGAGTGTTGTGATCTGTAGCAATCACTGATTACATTATCGATGACCTCATTTCCTTTCAATGCATAACACATCCTGGATCATTCCTGTGGGCGTCCTTCCTCCAACTAGAGTGTCTTATTCAACATTCAACATCTAGGTATGGTTCTCCACCTGTGAGGAAAATCTCTGCCCCTAGTGTAGGAGGAAGAAAAGGAAATGCAGTAGACGAAAATCAAGGCAGGAATCACAAAAAGGAAATCACCTAGAGGAACATTTCATAGCTCAAGAGTTGAGTAGCATTATCAGATGACTGAAGAAGAGAAACAGTCCTGCTTCTGGTAACATCACTCTAACATTGGGAGGGGGATTGGTAGGTGAATTATGTCTCTAAGAATTATACAGCTTTAATAATCAAATGTCCTGAGAATGATGAAAAACTAACATGTTTTTAAAATGAAGAGAAAAAAATTATTAGAAACTTAAGGCTATTGAGCTATGAACGGTTATTGAGCCTGATTGTAAGACTCTTTCAGGAATCGGGCTCAAAAATCTGGCAAGACTAAAAGAGGGCTTAGGGGGGAAAAAATTCCACAGAGGCATAAATAACCAAAGAACTTAAATATAATATTTATTAAGTATCCAGCATATATATGTATTTTGTTAAGGCTGGGAATACAAAAGCAAGGTATATTCCCTACATTCCTGGTGCATACCAATAAATGTAAAAAAAAAAAAAAAAAGAAAAAAGAAAACCCACAAATGATATGTGATAAGTTAGTGTGGGATGCTATGAAGCATATAGGAAGGGTATCTAATCCAGGTGTAAATTGTCAGGAGAGTCTTCCCAGAGAAAATTTTGTAAAAGGTGAGACAATAGGGGTTAGCTCATCAAATAGTAGAAAACACTATTGGAAAAAAAGTTAAGACTGATTAAGCAATTTCTTGCATGTTATCTCTGTATGACAACCATCAAATGAATAGGTAGAAGTTTTAATGGCCCATTCCATGGATTTAAGTCAAGACAAACTTTTAAAAAGCGACCCACATTTACTTCGTCTTTACTACAGAGAAGTGTTATCCTGTGGCAATTCAAAACTGCCTACTGTGTGCTATAGACTGAAAGTTTGTTTCCCCACAAAATTCATATGTTGAAACTTAATCCACAATGTGAAGTTATTTGGAGGTGAGTCTTTGGGAGGTGATTAGGTCATGAGGGTGGAGACCTCATGAATGGGATCGATGCCCTTATAAGAGAGACCACAGTGGGGTGCCTGGGTGGCTCAGTCGATTAAGCATCTGCCTTTGGCTCAGGTCATGACCTCAGGGTCCTGGAATGGAGCCCTGCATCAGGATCCCTGCTCAGCAGGGAGTCTGTTTCTCCCTCTGCCCCTTCCCCCACCACTCATGTTTTCTCTTTCTCTCTCTCTCTCTCTCATGCTCTGCTCTCTCTCTCAAATAAATAGGGGCGCCTGGGTAGCTCAGTCGGTTAAGCGTCTGCCTTCGGCTCAGGTCATGATCTCAGGGTCCTGAGATTGAGCCCTGCATCAGGCTCACTGTTCAGCAGGGAGTCCGTCTCCCTCTCCCTCTGCTGCTCCCCTTGCTTGTGCTCTCCCACTCATTCTCTTTCTCTCTCACAAATAAATAAAATCTTTTATAAATAAATAAATAAATAAATAAATAAATAAATAATCTTAAAAAGAGAGAGAGACCCCAGAGAGCTCCCTTGCCCCGTCTACCACGTGCATATATAGTGAGAAGAGGGATATCTGTGAGCCAGGAAGTGAGGTTTCACCAGACATGGGGTCTGCTAGCCTTGATCTTCCCAGCCTTCAGAACTATATGAAACATATTTCTATTTCTCATAAGCCACTCAGTCTATAATGCTCTGTTATAGCAGCTCATACTGCCTAAGGCACACCGTAATATTCTGGAGAGTAAATTTTTCAAGGGAGGAAGATAATGATAGGGTGGAGAGGTGAAAGGGCAGAGAGAAAAACGTCAGAAATCAAATTCTTCTTGCTCTGTTAAAAATAAGATGAGAGGGTTTTTCAATAAGACAAACTATTTCATTATAAGAAATAGCAATACCTAAACAGATCTGTTGAAAAGAAAAACTAAATAAAAAAGGCCAAAATCTGAAAGCCAGGATTGCATTCTGTCAAGATATATACAAATAAACCGTGACATTTATAAAGCAAAAATTGGTGGAATTAAAGGAAGACCAATATAAAAATACTTAAGCCTTGCAAAAAATCTCTTCAAAGAGATCAGAGACCACACCTGATCTCTGCCACAGCAAGAGGCTTTGAAGGTAGAAGAACATCAGTCAGAAAAGAGAGCAAAAGCTGCAAACAGGTTTGCGCAGGGGTTTATTAAATAAAAGAGAGAAATAGATGAAACAAGAAACACTGGCTAGGGCTTAAAGATATCTTTAACGGCCATGGAAGAATTCTCATAGACCTATCAAAAAGCATTGACAAAAGAAAGATCAAAGGGGTAAAACATACTAGAAAACTCAAGAGTTAATTCAATGCATGGGGGAAAAATTAATACTGAGTTTAGGAGAAATGCATACACAATATTTCTGGAAATCTTTTCAGTTCTTTGATGGTAAGAGAGGAATTGTCAATAAATGAACATAGGCAATATGTAAAAAAAAACACATTTTATAAATAAAATATTTTAGAAGATAAATGGAGTAATAAATGTGAAAACATTTGGCACTGTATTAAGTATAACACAGATGTAGAACACTGTCATTAGAACACAGGCTGTTTGATTCTTAGGTATTTATAATCTCTAAGTAAAAACTTATCATGTGCTTTGTGACAGTGGATGGTGGATAGAAATGAAAAAGAAGAAAAGAAAAAAGATTGTAGCTTGTAAACCTCAGCACAATGATCAATTATCAAATTACAGTCAAACAACACAGCACATCTGCAATCACTCAGAAAGCCAAGCTTTATCAGATTGATAACTATAAGATACTGCCACTGGAGGTAAGACACTTACTTGTTTATTAAAATAAACCTTCCTTTCAATATCTTTTTTTGGGGGGGTGGGTAGCATAAAATCATCTTCAAGTTAAAGTCTAACCAAAAGAAACTTTCCTAGGTAAAGCATAGTCATGGCATCTTTGTCTTTCTTCCCCTTTGTCTTTCCTCCCCCTTTTTTCCTAACATCTCCATATCAGACTATTTCCTTCCTAGCCAAGAATAAAGACAGAAAGAGGGGGAGGGGGAGTCATGCCATTTGATTCATTCAACTCCATCTATTAAGTTGCTAATTATGACAAGCACTAGTCTTGGTGCAGGAGAAAGCAGTGAACAAGAAAGGCAAGTCCCCTTTGTAATACATCACACACCTTTGAGGGAGAAATAATAAAGGAAGATGGAAAGGTAGGTAGGTAGATAGATAGATACAAATGAGAAGGATATTAGAGATAAATGCTATGCAAAGAAAATAACCAGGTGACTATTTGAAACAGGGTAGTCAGGGAGAGTCTGTGAAGAAGGGCCAAATCTAATAGGTAAGAAGGAGCCAGCCATGTAAAAATTATGGATAAATCAATTCAGGTAGAAAGAAAAGAGTGCCTTTAGTTTTTGTTTGTCCTGGAAGCTTTTAATCTCTCCTTCTATTTTCAATGACAGTCTGGCTGGATATAGTATTCTTGGCTGCATATTTTTCTCGTTTAGTGCTCTGAATATATCATGTCAGTCCTTTCTGGCCTGCCAGGTCTCTGTGGATAGGTCTGTTGCCAATCTAATGTTTCTACCATTGTAGGTTTTAGACCTCTTGTCCCAAGCTGCTTTCAGGATTTTTCTCTTTGTCTCTGAGATTTGTAAGTTTTATTATTAGATATCAAGGTGTTGACCTATTTTTATTGATTTTGATGGGGGTTCTCTCTGCCTCCTGGATTTTGATGCCTGTTTCCTTCCTCAAATTAGGGAAGTTCTCTGTATAATTTGCTCCAATATACCTTCTGCCCCTCTCTCTCTTTCTTCTTCTTCTTCTGGGATCCCAATTATTCTAATATTGTTTCGTCTTATGGTATAACTTATCTCTCAAATTCTGCCCTCGTGATCCAGTAGGAATTAGTTTCTTTATTCTCCATCATTTGGTCTTCTATATCACTAATTCTCTCTTCTGCCTCATTTATCCTAGCAGTTAGAGCCTCCATTTTTGATTGCACCTCATTAATAGCCTTTTTGATTTTGACTTGGTTAGATTTTAGTTCTTTTATTTCTCCAGAAAGGGTTTCTCTAGTATCTTCCATGCTTTTTTCAAGCCCAACTAGTATCTTTATAATTATCATTCTGAACTCTAGTTCTGACATCTTACTAATGTCCATATTGATTAGGTCCCTGGCAGTCAGTACTGCCTCTTGTTCTTTTTTTTGAGGTGAGTTTTTCTGTCTTGTCATTTTGTCCAGAGGAGAACAGATGAATGAGTGAACAAAATGCTAACAGGGTAACAATGACCCCAGAAAAATAGATACTAAACAAATCAGAAGAGACCTGAAACTGGGGGGAAAGAAAGGGAAAGAAAAAGGAAAAAGAAAAAAAGAATATGATCAAATATGATCAGGCTGGTGAATAGATCAGTGCCATACACTAGATTTTGGGCGTATTTTGGTCTGTTACAAGAAACTGCCTCCAAAAATTTTAAAGAAAGAAAAACTTATATATGTACAAAAATAAGGGTAAATATGATGAAGGGATGGAATATGACTGTAAAGATGAGAATTATAAAAGATTTTATAAAAGGAATTGATAAGATAAGAAGTTGGTTGAAAAAAGAAAGAAGAGAAATTTAAAAAAAAAAAGGGAGAGAATGTGATCAGGCAGGAGACTAGAACAAAGCCATACACTAGAGATTTAGGGTATATTTTGGTCTGTTAGAAGAAACTGTATCCCAAAATTTTAAAGAGAGAACAACTTATATATATACCAAAAATAAGGTTAACTACAATGAAGGGATAGACTATGACTCTAAAAATGAAAAATAAAAAAGATTTTTTAAAAAGGGATTGATAAGATGTTGGTTGAAAAAGAGAAAAAGAAAAATTCAAAAAAAAATAGAAAAAGAAAAAAAGAAAATTAAAAAAATTAACTTTGAAAGACTAAAGAATCAGGCGGGAAAAAGCCATGAATTCTATGTGCAGTATTCCCCTAGCGCTGGAGTTCTGCCCTTCTCATTGATTGGTAAACTTGGTCTTGGCTGGCTGTTCCTGCTGATCTTCTGGGGGAGGGGCCTGTTGCCATGGTTCCCAAATGTCTTTGCTGGAGGCGGAATTGCCCCGCCCTTGCCGGTCCGGGCTAAGTAATCTGCTCGGGTTTGCTCTCAGCAGCTTTTGTTCCCTGCAAGCTTTCTGTACAGCTTTGGAGGAGGAGAGTGAAAATGGAGGCCTCCCTTTCTGCCCCCAGGAGGAGCCGAGAACTCGGGGCCCCGCTCCTCAGTGAGCCCCCAGAGAAAAGCAGTCAATCACTCCCATCTGCCCGGTCTCCGGCCACACTCCGTGCTCACCCGGCCTGTGACTGAGGGTTTCTATCTCTGGCACCCAACCCGGTGTGGTGTCTCCAAACCCAGCAGATCCCTGCGGTGCGCTCCCATGCCGCTCCTCCCAGGAGAGGAAGGGGAGTCTCCCCAGATCTGCCACTTGTTGGGTCCCTGCTGGAAGAGCAGTGGCCCAACTGTGCCACAGATCACGGTTTATGGCAACCCCAGCTGAGAGCCCACTCCTCGGCTCCATCTCTGCAGCCAGCTTCCCCACTCCGATACCTGGGAGCTCTGCCGCACTCAGGCTCCCCCAGTCTTCCTGTGACCCCGAGGGTCCTGAGACCACACTGTCCCAGCAAGGCTTCCACCCCATGCTTAGCCACTGGAGCAACGTCCCTCAGGGGAGCCAACTTCTAAAAGTTCTGATTTTGTGCTCTGCGGCTCTATCACTTGCCAGTAGCGGCTGACAGAGGCCCCCTCCCCCGCCTTCTATCTTCCCGAATATCACCTCGGATTCACTTCGCACATCCTACCTTCCGGAAAGTGGTCGCTTTTCTGTTCAGAGAGTTGGTGCTATTCTTTTCTTCGACCTCCTGTTGAGTTCGTAGGTGTTCAGAATGGTTTGATCCCTATCCAGCTGAATTTCTGGGACCAGATGAAATTTAGGTTTCCTACTCCTCTGCCATCTTGCTCCTCCTCCTCTATTAAACATTCATAATAGTTTATGTCCATGATTCCAAAATACTCAGTCAAAAAAAAAAAAAGGAATAATCTAGTACACTGTATTTAAATGTCAATTTCTTAATGATAAAGCATATCAACCTAATGAATATTTTATCAAACTGTATTTTAATTACTATTTTTTTTTCAATTTTTCAAAGGTTTCAGTCTGATTAGTTAGCCAGTGCCTTAAGAGTTCTCAGAATAAATGTTGGCACAACTATTTTTCCCTCCTTTTCAACCATAAAATCAATAACTCATAAAATCCTCACCTTTTCTCCCAGATCTTCATCATCTTCCTTCCCTTATGAGCGCCCAAACTGTGAAGCTGGAGGAAGCAGGACTTAAAGTCATTTTCAAAGAAAAGCCTATGGAAGTGGCCCTCTGTGGGACATCCAGAGATGGCCAACAGACACATGAAAAGATGCTAATATCACTCATCATCAGGGAAATACAAATCAAAACTACAATGAGATATCACCTCACACCTGTCAGAATGGCTAAAATCAACAATACCAGAAACAACAGGTGTTGGTGAGGATGTGGAGAAAGGAACACTCTTGCACTATTGGTGGGAATGCAAACCGGTGCAGCCACTCTGGAAAACAGTATGGAGGGTCCTCAAAAAGTTAAAAATAGAACTACCATAGGATCCAGCAACTGTACTACTAGATATTTACCCAAAGGATACAAAAATACTAATTCAAAGGGATGCATGCACCCCGATGTTTGTAGCAGCATTATCAACAATAGCCAAATTATGGAAAGAGCCCAAATGTCCATCAAGTGATGAATGGATAAAGAAGAAGTGGTAATATATACAATGGAATATTACTCAGCCATAAAAAAGAATGAAATCTTGCCATTTGCAATGACGTGGATGGACCTAAAGAGTATTATACTAAGCAAAATAGTCAGAGAAAGACAAATACCATGATTTCACTCATATGTGGAATTTTAGAAATGAAACAAGTGAACAAAGGGGAGGGGGAAGAGAGAGGGAGGTAAACCAAGAAACAGACTCTTAACTTCAGAGAACAAACTGATGGTTACCAGAGGGGAGGTGGTTGGGGGGATGGGTCAAATAGGTGATGGGGATTAAGGAGTGCACTTGTTGTGATGAGCACCAGGTGATGTATGGAATTGTTGAATCACTATATTGTACACCTGAAACTAATATTACACTGTATGTTAACTGAAATTTAAATAAAAGCTTAAAAAGAAAAAAAAAAGAAGTGGCCTTCAATGAACCTAAAATATTTGCTCTTCAAAATTGTTGCTCTGTCCCCCTTTAATATGATGTCATGTCCACTTCAGCTAGGATTCTAATCTTTGACAAATTATGTACAGAGTGAAGATTCTCACTTAGGGTAAACATCGCTGTGACTCTTGTCTGCATAAAGAACATAAAGTAATGAACAGCAGATAGTAAAAGGTAACTGCCTCTTTTTTTTCTTTTCATATTTGAAAGAGCCAACAAAGCTCCTGTGTGCAGAGACACTATGCAAATATTTACTTTTAAGAAAAAGCTGATGGAATCTTGTTAAAAATGTTTGTTCGGATTCAAATGTCTTGTTATGCTCCATTTTCTTAATCTGTAAATATTTGAACCACATTTGTCTTCACTATCTGAATCATTTCCAAAACTTTTGCCTCTAAATTTCTTCTTTACAAAACTTCTACCCAGTCATACTGGGAGGCCAAAGGTTAAAGCTAACTATTTTTCAAAGAAGAGGTTTAAAAAATAAACTCTTGATTTTTATGCCCTCTCCTTTTCAAAAAGAAAAAAGAAAAAGAAACAAAAATGACCTTTGCTCCTGGATTTTAAAAAAATTATAAAAGATACTTGGTAAGATTTGAATATAGACTGTATATTAGATATCAGGCAAGTACTGTTATTTTATCAGGAGTGATAATGGTATTAAGATTAGAAAAGAAAATGCCTTTATTTTTAGAAGTATGGCAAAATATTGATAGATGAAGTTTTTCCATGTCCCAAAACTACTTTTAAATAATTCAGGAAAAGAAAGTCTTACATAAAGTTAAAGAAAACATGGCAAAAGTCTTTACTGTTGTATCTAGAGAGCCAGCACACCGTCTTAATCGGAACCAGTTGCTGCTAGAGCAAGAGGCAATAGTGAGGTGACTGCATAGAACAGTCTGTAACTCCCTAAAATCAGGAGCAATAGCAGTAAAACCAGCACACTATTGTACAATTGTTTAAACTTTTCTGTATCTTTGAAATTTTCATATTAAGCACTTGAAAAAATAAACTAAAATGCATAATTTCAAATAACCACCTTTGGGAAGAAGGTCTAGAGTGAATGGTTCATCATGAAAGTGGAGGAGGCAACATCTCCTAATATTAGTTATTTGTTTGCCAACCTGGTCAATGCCTTGTCTAGATGATAGAGAGGTAAGAAGAAAGTGAAAAATGGTTTGGTCAAAAAACACTGGAGAGTTAGAAAACTTTTGCTTCTTGTGGTCAAGTGGCAAATCCAAAGTCAGTAATACTCAAAACATACAGGAAACCTGCCTCATCAAATCATGGGAAGGTCAATCCATAAGTTAATTTGCATGCCCATCTTGAAATGTGAACATAGTCATGTTAAAAAGTATTGTCTGTCTCATTGCTTCTCAGTGTACTTATGAATCAGCATGGGATCTTGTGAAAACATAGATTATGGTCAGTGGTTGCAGTGGGATCTGATAGTCTTCATTTCTAAAAACCTCCATTGATGCCCTTGCTGCTGGTCCACAGACCACACTTTGGATCATAAGGGCCTGCAATACAGACTAAATATAGGTCCAAATAACCAGTGAAAGTCAAAATGCAAAAAAGATCTATCTTCCACCATGTTGTATATGTATAATGCAGTCTTTCCCATGCAGAAGACTTACAGATACTCTGTACGTCTATATATTTAGAATCTTGGAACCAATATGCACAAATTGCTGAGATTTCCCTTTTTATGCAAATGTCCATCAAAATAGAGTTGTATTCCATTTGGTCCTCTCTTTTGATTAACTATATGCTATGAAAATATAAGTATAAAACAAAAATCCAACTTTAATATAACTATAGAATGTTCTAAATGGAAGACAAAAGAATTTGTATTATTCTGATTATTTGGTGAAATTCTTCTAAAAGAGTCAATACTTTTAAGGCAAGTCTTTAACATTCACTCTTACAGTTTGGAATTCTATTAAATTTTATCACTGATTATAATGGTAAATGATATGTATATTTTTATTAAGTTACCTTCAGTCATTTGTCAATATTATATTCATGATTTAATTTTTTCAGTAAATTAGAATTTCAGATGTCACCTTTAAAATTAAGTATAAGTAATTAAATATATGTATATATTATATATATCATATAAAATATTGTGAGTAAATTGGTAGCATATGATATATGGCTTGATGTGCCAGAGAGCGTTTTCATTCTTGACACGACTTAAAGTTTTGGTGGCTATGGTAGATTGTATTTTCCAAAAGTGGAAACACCTATACAAACATCTATATGTTATCCCATCTACATGTTCTTTTTATAATGTGGCTGGCACTCTTCCCAACAAAAGGCAGTATCTATATTCCCTCCCCTTAAATCTGCATGGAAGCTTGTGACTGACCAGACCAATTGTAATACAGCGGAAGTGATGCTATGTGACTTCCAAGGCTCGGTCTCTAGAATCCAGCCACCATGTTGTAGTGTAATAAAGGCCATGTGGAGATCTAAAAAAAAAAAAAAATGTGGCTGTGAAAACCAACAGCCCTAGCTAGACTTCCAGTCAACATCAGTATCAACGACTAGACGTGCAAATGAACAAAGTTTCAGTGCTTCTAGCTTCCAACCTCTGAGTCTTCCAGCTGAGACCCCAAACATCATGGAGTAGATAAAAACTATCCCCTGAATTCCTAATCTAAGGAATCTGTGTGAAATAATATATGACTATTTTGTTTTAACCCATTAAGTTCTTGGGTAATGTATTACAGCAATATGTGGCTAACATACATTTTGGTATCTGGAAGTGGGTAGTACTCTGCGTTGTGGAAGTGGGTACTGCCATAACAAAAGCCTAAAAATGCAAGAGTGGCTTAGGATTGCATGAAGAGCAAACACTGGACGAATTTTGAGAAGCCCATCTGTGAAAATCTAAAGGGTCTTGAACAGATTGAACTGAAGTCTTATAAGAACCTTGTAGTCTTCTACAAGTGATGTGGGAAACAAAGGCAGAAGGAAATGTAGATAAAATTAAATGTCCTTACAACCTGTCACCCATTGACAAATACTTGAGATAGGCAGATTATAACCTTCCTCCAGGATCCTATGGGACTCCTTTAGCATATGAAAGTCCTTTTGGAATTTCCCTTATCTTTACTTCTCCCAACCTCAAGGTATATCATCACTTACTTGCTCCTCACAATCCCCAGGGCAGCAGGGAGCAGCCCACAGCAGCTCTTTCTGCCTACGGGTCCTGTCCCTGTGCTTCCATAAAACCACCTTTTTTTGACACCAAAGACATTTCAAGAATTCTTTCTTGGCGGTCCGGATCCCACCAACCTCGCCAACATTCAAAAAAAACTACATCACAAAGTTGTTGGTAAAGACAAAAAAGAAATAAAGGAAATACTATTGGAAGAAGAAAAGGGATCTTGGTTATGTTGCAGCAAAAGATTTAGCAACATTTTTGACTGTGATAAGGGGAGAACATAAAAATTGTACCTAACGAACTGGGTAAGAGAGCCAAGGAGATTTCTAGGCAGTACTGAAAGCGCCACACGGATGCTTCTTCCGCTTAGAGTAAAATGCAACAGGAGAGAGAGAAGCAAAAGGAAGGACTGTTAAAAAGCCAAGAATTGTGGCCTCTCCAGACTATGCACAATGCTAAAATTAAGAAGTTGCCTCTAAGTAGACCCAATCCAAGGCCCAATTAGGAAACATGGTATAAAGATAAACCTAAAGGTGTGACTGTAAAATTCTTTGTTGAGACCTCAGGAAGGAGTAAGGCAGTGCCTCAGAGAACTGTTGTCAGTAAAAATGCCCTCCAGGGGTTTGAGTGGTGTCCTCTCATTTAAATAATTGGGCTCCTCTTGGGGGCGCCCTGGGTGGCTCAGTCCACTGAGCATCTGACTCTTGGTTTCAGCTCAGGTCATAATCTCAGGGTCGTAGGACTGAGCCTTGCTCTGCTCAGCTTCTAGTCTGCTTGAGATTCTTTCTCTGTCCCTCTCCCTCCTCCTCTGCTCTTCCCACCCCCACACCCCCTTACTTGCACGTTCACACTCTTTCTAAAATAAATAAATAAAACCTTAAAAAAAATTGGGCCCCTGAGGTGCTGTCCCTCAGCAATTTCAGCAGAAGCCCACAGTGGAGCAGGACTTATCCTAAAGGGTTTGTCTCTAGAGTGAACCCCAACAATATTCATGAAAGACTCACAAAGCTTTAAGGGAGAACTGTGTTAGTATAAATATCACCAGATTGGACTAAAATGGGCAGGGACAGTATAAAATGAAAAGAGCCTTTAGAACCGAAAATATAAAGCAGGCCAAAAAAACTACTCACTTGGAAACACAAACTACTTTTTTTTTTTAATTTTATTTTATTATGTTATGTTAATCACCATACATTACATCATTAGTTTTTGATGTAGTGTTCCAGAGGGAGACACAAACTACTTTTTATGGCAGATGGGAGAGAAGGATGACTTAGAGATTGGAATGAAGAGACACAAGGGCCATGAAAAATCAATCCCAGGAAGCAGCAGGAATGAGAGCTTATCAGGAAGTGGCAGCATATGCCCCACTGGATTTCAGATCTGTTATGAACTAGGGATTGCCATGTGCCTCCCATTTCCCCCTTTTCTGAATGGAAAGCAGTTATCTTATTCCTGCCTCACGATACCTGTTGGGTGGAGGTGGGGGACAGATAGCTTTTTCTTTGGGTCTTCAGGCTGGTAGAAATTAGAGGAGCTTTACTTCAGGAAGTCTATATAAAAAGCTTCATCTGTACCTGGGCCTGATTTCCATTATGAGATCCTGGTTCTCAAACTGATGCTGTAATGAGAAGAAACTTTGGAGGTTCTTGGGAGACAGTAAGTATATTTTTTATTTGGGAGAGATATCAACTACTGGGCATCAGAGAGCAGACTATGAACCCCACTGATCCTCACCTCCTGGTGTTCAGATCCCTATGTGGTGCTCTCCCACACTGAATCAAAGCTGACCTATGTGCCTAAAAGAATACATCAAAAGTAACTGCGTGTGATTTCCAAGGCTACATTATAAAACACACTGCAGCTTCAGCCTTAGCCTCTTGGATTGATCGAGGGAAACACAGCCATCGTATGTTAAAGACTATCAAGCAGCCCTGTGGAAACAGCCATATGGAGGGAAACTGAAACTTCCAGCCAATAGCCACACCAATTTGCAAGTCACGTGAGGGAACCATGTTAGAAGTGGATCCTCCAGCCATCAATCAAGCCTTTCGATTAACTTCAGTCTTAGCTGACAGATGACTACAACCTCATGAGATGCCACTGAGCCAGAACTGCCCAGCCATGCTACTCCCAAATTTCTGACCTACAGAAATCATAAAAGATAAATAATGTTAAATTTCTTTAACCTCTGAGTTTGGGGCTGATTTGTTACATACCATTACATAACTAATACAGGGGACTCATGGTTCCTATTTTATATAAAATAACACATGTACCATTTTTTATACCAGTGTTCTAGGGCATGGCTTTATGCAGCAGTATGTTATTTTGAAATACCATCTCATTATTTTTCTTTTCTCATTTTTATTTTTAACATTCCTTCCCCCCTGACTCTCCACCATTAAAATTAGTCCAAGAGCCCAAGACTCATTGCATCAGGGAAGGAAAGGTCAGATATTATGCAGAATTTAAAAATTATTTCTGGCATTTCTTGGCTGGGTTTCAAAATAGATTTAACTTAAGTCCATAACAAGTCAATGATCTGAAAGCAAGAACATTTGCCTTACAAGAGGCAAAATTTGTTACTAGAGAAATGGATTATTTTTTTCCTGGAAGTCTCAAAATTGGGATTTACTTATGAAACACAAAGCCAGAGCAACTAGAAGTTAGAGTTTTTCTCTCAATGAAAGAAGGATGTGGCATAACAGGCGTTCCTGCCAAGTGGACTCTGAGAAGGGGGAAAGGGAGAGAGAGAGAGAAGGAATATGATACAAATTGAGACATGTTATCATTTAATGTTTAAGGTGCCAAAGAGGGCTGGTGATATTTGCTTTCAATACTAGCTACAACTCTTTTCAGGAAAAAGGTATACATGGTATTAGTAAGATAAAATCATTTACCCTTATTATTTTAAATTTTTTCCATTATCTAAAATCAGCCTATTACATAAAGAATTCTGAACAAAAATATAATTGGATATATTAGTGGCTATTTAAGAAGTGACCAACAAATCTACGAAAAATGTTAAAGTTATATATAGAGGGAGCAAATATAAACCATAAGCTTCCACCATTGATGCAACACAATTGTGGTAACTAGTCCTCAAAAAAATTTTCCATTTCTTAAAATATTTGATTATAATCACATGAGCACACACCCAGATTGAGGCCACTCTGCCCTATGCCAAGTTCACAGCTGCTAGGGCACTAGGAGGCAAACACAAAAGATGTTTTTGTTTTGTTTTGTTTTGTTTTTTTAAGATTTACTTATTTATTTTAGCAGGGGAGGGGCAGAGGCAGAGACTCAAGCAGACTCCCTGCTGAGAGTGGAGCCCAGTGCAGGGCTCAATCTTAAGACCCTCAGATCATGACCTGAGCTGAAATCAATAATTGGACGCTGAACTGACTGAGCCACCCAGGTGTACCTCACAAAAGATGTTTAGAGAGGATATTTTTGTTTTCTGGATTTCAAATCCATCTTTATTATGCATCCTTAGAAACATGCAGTGTTGGGGCACCTCGGTGGCTCAGTTGGTTAAGCATCTGACTTCAGCTCAGGTCATGATCGCAGGGTCCTGGGATCAAGCCCCGCATCGGGCTCTCTGCTGAGTGGGAAGCCTGCTTCTCCCTCTCCCTCTGTCTGCTTCTTCTCCTGCTTGTGCTCTCTTTCTCTCTCTCTGACAAAAATAAATAAAAATCTTTAAAATAAAAAAAAAGAGAAATGTACAATGTTGACTCAGCATTTTTTATACCATCATTAGCACTTCATACCTATCCAATAGGCCTCAAAAGTCACTCCCTTAACCAAAGCATTCCCTTAACCCAATGGGTGAGGGACACCAGCACCTCAAAGAGCTCTGGGGCAGCCATCTTCTCTATACTAAAGATGGCGGTGAAGGGTGCTTCAGTAGAGCTGGTGTCCCTGATCTCAGTAGGAATGATGGAATCCCAACATGAAAGAGACCAGGGATGGAGCTTTCATATCAGAAATAAGGTGAGAGCAATTACCACAATAAATCAAAGTGTAAGAATGGGAATAAATGTTTGACCTGAAGAAATCTGTGGTGGTGGCAAGCTAAACACTTTGTCTCCAGAAATGAAATGGATGAACAGTCTATTAAGGTGCTTCTTGAGATATATAGATGAAAAAATTCTAGGTCTCCTGGGAAGAAATCTAGCTTTGATTGCCCAACTGGAGATTCATGGCTTTTCCTCATTCCCAGATTTAGAGAGTTGACAGACCTATAGCCCCCTGACAGAAAGATAATCTAAGTCAATTTGAGAATGGACCTTGCAATGTGAGTACAGGTATATACACCATGAATTTTCTACTAAGCCTTCCGCACAGCTACCTGTGGCCATTTACCAGAATGACTTTGTAAAGCCTTCAAAACAAAAGAATATTCTTTTGACTAGTGAATGAGATCACACAAGTGCTTTTTTTCATGACTTGCGGTTTTTCAGTAATAATTGCATTCTTTTATTTACCATTGGCATTGTAAACAATTCTGCATTTTATTGTTAATTTTTTATTTTTAAAGCCATTTTATCCCAAAGTAATTTTCTCATTATAAAAGCAGGCTATGTTATTTATGAACTGGAAACTCACATTTGGCCTAGTCATATGTATTTTTCAGGATATGCTCAGTAGTGTTTATATGTCATTTTGGTCACATTGTAACATTTTTTAAAAATTTAATGTATTGCAACAACAATTACCATTACAGATAGAAACAGTTTTATCATAAAAATTAGTATAAAAAAATGTAACTTTTACATTGCAAATCTGAAACTGCATAGTCCCTAGTTTCCCCATCTGAAAAAAAAAAAAAAACATTTATTTTTGTAAGATAATATCTGATAGAACAAATATTCTGAGGAACCCAACTATCATATTATAAACAATATACTAAAAAAATCTACCATATATTATACCAGATGAATTAGCAGGCATATTCTATACAACTATATAGCATTTGTATGCCTATTTTAGATTTTTTTTCATTTAATCAATCTAAAGACATTGAAATTTTATTGTTTTTATAAAGGTATTTATTCCCATGCATTCTCATTTGGGTTCTGTGTTGAGTTGATGCCAGCTTTGACCATCACACACAGAAATTGCAATTGCAGAACTGCACAGTCCTTGGGATCTTAGAACACAGAAGGAATTCAATTAATGTTAGTTTCGTTATCCTTTCTCCACCTACTTCATAAATAAATGCTTGAAAATGCATAAAGAAACTTAGAAGTTGGTATTATAATATTTTCAGTAGTCTGAAAAAGTTCAAAAAAGTCCTTCTAAAATCCTAAAGAGAGGCTTCTTAAAATTGTTTTTAGTCATTTATGTATCACTAGGTGCTTCCTTTCTTAAAAATATTTTCTCCACCTGCCCACAGATACTTGTATGTTTTCTATTCACTATTTGGCTTTTTCACTTCTTTTCCTCTGTAAAGAGGGAAATCATCTTAGGAATTAATTAAGCGTTGTGCCTATTTTAACCACAGCCACAAGTTTACTGACGCTTCTCCTGCTGAGAGGTGACCTCAGCCCCTTCTTCTCAAGTTCTGGTGGGATCCGTGACTGCTTTTACCAATAGAGTGTATTGGACATGATGCTATGTGAGTCCCAAGGCTAGTTCATAATAGACCATGCAACGTCCTTCCTGGACTAAGAAAACACTCATTCTTAGAGCACTGAACTGCTTTCTTATAGAAATACAATTATCCTGAGACCATTATGCTGGAGAACCTTCATGTAGGCATGCTTGTTGACAATCCCAGATGAGCTTGATCTTCAGCCATCCCAGGTCAGACACCAGACAGGTGACTGAAGCCATCTTGAGAAAGATACTCCCAGTCCCTCTGTCCCAACTCTGCCATCTGAGTCACCCCCAGCTATTTGAGTCATTTTAGTTGAGGTCCCAAACATATGGAGCAGAGCAGAGCTGTCCTTTCTGTGCCTTTGTGAATTGTTGACTCTCAGGATCTGTGGGCAGTTGTAGTAGTTTGTTACACAACAATCACCAGCCAAAAGAAACAGTATTAGTCATTTACATCTTATTCATGCATATAACATTCATCAAGGGCTTAATGAGGCAAGACATTTATTAGCTTTATTTCAGGTTGGACGAATTTCTCTAATTCCTTCTGAAGATCAGGCTTTGCTAAAATTTGGGCTGTGGAGGCAAGATGTTAAGCACATTAGGAGCTGGGCATAAGTAAGCAGAAGGGCAGTGCAAAGGACAGAGGAAGAAAATGAGAACAAGAGCAAATGGAGGGAAAAAAAATAATGTCAGATTTTTTCCTTGACCCAGGCTGACTGTACAAATTTGCATCTGGCCCAGAAAGCCAACATGAAATGGCAGAGACACCTTGACTTCATCCAAGGAGTCATTTAGTTACGAAGGACAATCAAGCTTCATTCAGTGGTCATTTCTGGATAGGAAAAATAGATGCTTTATCAATTTAGCACATCAGTCATAATGACTAAGGACTGGAGTTTAAGTAGCATGAACTTATGAAATAAAATTTTAAAAATACTGATATTTCGCTGCCTTTTTAGAAATACATTGAATGGTCAGATGTAGTCAAAGATGCCTCAAACATGTGCTGTAGAGAGACATAGTTACTTTCCAATAGCTTTAGAAGCCTCTGTAGGGAATGTCTATGAAAGGCATTTCTGGAAAAAAATGGGCTAAATGAAGGAAGATGGGAAAGCCCTAAAACTGTAAAAATAAGGCTCCATAGAAATGTATTGTATGCTGGCCTCATCCAAAACAAAAAGAAAATTTTTCATGTGACCATTCAGTGCTCTTTATATATCACGAGCCTTTCATTTTTAAGTTAAAGCTATTAGATACAGCACTCTATTTTACATCGAAGTGATCCTTAAATAACCATGTTCTTTAAATGTTAGCAACTTAACTTTTACACATTCTCTCCCTTCCCTTGCTCATCACAACTTCTAGAAAATAATTGTACACTTGTATCTTCTGCCCCCACTCGCTTTCACTCCTCATTGTGGAGGGGGCTTCCTTTGCAGTTTGACCTGTGTCCCTACACTCGATGGAAATTGTACTCATCTGGTCTCCTCCCAATTGCCAAATCCAATGAACTTTTAGTCCTTATCTGATTTAGTATTTAACTCTGCTGCCTGTTCATCTTCTTATTATATAATGATATATACATATCATTTTATGTGTAATTTTTATTCAAAATGATATATGCTCATTGCAAAAAAATAATTGGAAACTACACTGAAGAGTAGAACCAAGCCCTCTCCTCACTATCCCACTTGTTGGGAGAACCAATGTTCCCAGCTGAGGTTCAGAGGACCAGACATTTTTCTGTGCACAGTTAGTATATAATTTGAAATTTCAAACCCAAACTGAATGAGAGGATTTGACATGAAAAATAAACTATCCTTTACTCTCAATCCTCACTTTTGATAGCCACTTATACAAGTATATTTCTTTTGGCGGTTATATCCATTATGTTTGTATTCATTCATTTATTTATCAATTTAAACTATACCTAACTACACCCTTCATCATGAAGAATGAGGAATTTTGCTGATCTCTAAAACTTTCTCACTTCCTTATTCCCACCTGTCACACACTTCAAACTCTAAAAGGTGTGTTTTTATGTATTCAGCTTTTCTATTTGCTAATCTATGCCTTCAAATAAAATACAACCTCCTATTTCTTGACTCACTCATTTTAGGCATTATGTCATACTTTATAACACCCAATTTTACGTCACTTATCTTTTCTAATGACTAAAAAGAATTATTTCCTTTGTCTATAGGTAAATTAAAAAAAAAAAAAACAGCATTTACAATAATTATTTAAATGTAGCTCCCTGCAGAATCAAGTGGTGTGATTGGACAATGAGTAGAGATGGGCATAAGTTTGTTCCCCTGTCACTAAGTTTGTGCCCCTGGAAAGAGCACATAGCTAACAAACAGGGAAGGAGGGAGAGCACATTGCTTTTATTTGTTTGTTTATTTTATGATGCTATACTTTCTCCTTATCATTAAGGTCACTTAACTTTTTAATCACATGTTTTATTACAGGAAATTCTTTCTCATCTAGGACATATTTTCCTGGAGCTGTCTTATTCCCTGTTCTAATTTGTACTTTAGACCTAGTACAAAACCATCATCCTGGAATTATTTTTCTTTTTTAAAGTCTTCTGCTATTTATTTTAATATCTTATTATACTTTGTTCTAAAAAAATAATAATACAGCAAACCATCTTCTCAGTCCTCTGCAGAGAGCAAATTAGCATTTTCCGCTCTTATATTGACTTGTAGAAGACATTTCATTTTCAAGAAAATCCCAGGGGACAAAAATCTTACAAGTAGTGTTTGAGTAGATTTCTTTTCATGTAGAAATTGCAGTAAAAATTGGTGGTCTCAAATAACAGGCATTATTGAGTAGATGCAACTTTAGTATTTGGAAAGGATTAATAACTTACAAAGACTAACATTTTACTTATTACTAGTGCTTGTAATAACAAGATTTTTAGTTCATTGAACAAATATTTATCCAGAAATCAGTATGTTCTTAGCATTGTTTCATGCTCAGGGGATACAGCAGTTCCTCATGAAGCTTATTCTATTTGATGAAGCAGAGGCAAAAAATAAGAAACATAAAAATTAAATATAGAATGAAAAGTCAATTGTTGATGATGCTAGAAAGGTGTGATAAGGGAGTGCTGGGGGAGGGAGGATGGGACAGAATTTGAGCAGGGCACACCTGGGGGGGGAGTCTCTGTGAAAAAGTAACATTGTTTTTTTTTACCTTTTATAGTTTCTTTTCTTCAGTTTATTATTTATTTATTTATTTGTTTTTGACAGAGTCTGCCGCAGGTTGATTTGTACAAAGAGAAAGGAGGACACCAGCCCCACGCAGATAGAAGACCAGGGGTCACACCAGTCCTGTCCTCACTGGCAGACACAAGCCTCTACACTGGAGCCTTTGTGGGGGCCTGGGCACCTTGGGGAGCCTGAGCTGCAGCAGGAACAGGAGCTGGAGCTGGAGCCGGAGCTGCAGCCTGGGCCTTGGTTTGAGCCTTGGCCTTGGCCTTTGGCCGGCAGAGCCTGAGACCCTTGGCAATGCGGGCACGAGCACGTTTCCTGAGCTTGGGGTGAGCGATGTAGGCAAGTCGATTGAGCTTGCGGCTGCCGCCCTTTGGGATCTTGGGCTTGACCTCCTTGGGCTTGACAAGGGCCTTGATAGCCTCGGCACGTGCACTAATGGCCTTGGCGTTGTTGGCCTGCATCTTCTTCAGGCCCTTCTTGTTGTGCTTCTTGGCAAAGCGCATGTTCCTCAAGAACTTGGGGTCTACCCCTTAAGAGATTCGTATCTTTGTGACCGGGGTTTCTTGATGCCATTTCTGTGCCATTTTCGTGACTGGTTGTGCGTGGTGTGGTTCTTGGACTTGGCCATGTCTGCACCGAAGACCGCGGCTCCTGAAGCACCTCGGACCGGAAGAGAAAGAGAGCTCGTCAGTTTATTTTTTAAAATTGTTTCATTTCAAAATAAGCACAAAGTTACAGAAAAGTTGGGAGATATAATACAAAACTTTTTTTTTTCTGAACCATTTGAAAGTAAGTTGCTGGCTTGTTCCATCATTTCTGAATATTGTAGTATATATTTCCTAAAGACAGGGAAATTCTTCTACATAAACATAATACACAATAGATTAAGTATTTTGTTTCATGGTCTCACTTTTTCCCTTTGTCAAGTTCCTCTGTCATCTTGTTCGATAAACAGTAAGCAAGTCTTTCAAGGAGGATTGTCTATGAGTAGTAAAATTTTCTAAGTCTTGCATAGCTAAAAATGTCCTTAGTTTTCCTGAACTCTTGATTGGTAGTTTGGCTGGGCATTTAATTTTAGGTTCCAAATCATATTTTTCTCTGATCTCAGTCTTCAAGCATACAATGTTTCTGATGAGAAGTTCGATTCCCATTTATCAGAAGCAATAAGTAGAGGCTTTTGAGATCCTCTCTTTACCCTTTGCAAATCTCTGTCTAGATGAGGTCTTTCTTCTTCATTCTTTGCTCTTCACTCTATGTGCCCTTTGAAGCTGAGAACATATGTGTTTATGTCTAAAAAATTAATTATCTTATTATTTTTCTGGTAAATTCTTTAGGATGTTTTGTTCTCTTCCTGAAACTTTTCCAAAGATCATAACTCCCCTGGATGGATCCTGTAAGACTTCAAAATTTTCTCCTACATGTTCCTATTTTTCTTTTAGCCTGGTATCTAGATTTCCTCAGGTTTTCTAGAAGTTCTTTTTAATTTTTCTCAATTTCAGACATTGTATGTAAACTTTCTAGTAAGCCCTTCTTGTTCTTTAGTATCTACGAAGACATATAAAATTATGTTCTGTGTTCAGAATTACCTGTTTCTTTCAGGGTTGGTTCATTGGTTCATACTGTGTGTGTGTGTGTGTGTGTGTGTGTGTGTGATTGTTTTTCCTCTAATATGATATTTGTCTATTTAAAATCATGAACTGAAAGCTAGCTCACTTGGGACATTCTCTGGCTGGGGTTCCTTCTGCTAGCATATAATCCTGTTCCTCACCAGGCCTCTCTTCACTGAGAGGTGTGGACTGTGAGCTCTGAGCCCACAGATACCTTTCTTTTAAACAGCATGAGTAGAGAGCAGAGAGCTTATTCTGGGAATCCCAAACCAATTTTTTTTGACAAGTAGCACTAGAAGAAGTGGTAACTGGCACAGCTATTCAAACAACAAGCACCGCCCCTGATCTCTAAGCCCTACCCACTCCCAAAACCGGACCTTTTATCTCCAGGTGGGGAGCATTTCCGAGGCACTGCCATCAGGGAGCATGGCTTCTCTCTCCATGGCAGCCTCTGTGCATGTGTGTGCACACCTGGGCTGGGCTCCTACTCCTGTATTTCTGAATATATCACATATCTTCCATCTTTTCAGAAATTCATCAAGATTAATGGCTTGCATTTGAGAACTGCTATAAATGTATTACCCTTAGTACTTTTAGATTTTATTTCAATCGGATTTGTGGAAGGAAAAGAGATATATGTATGTCCAACCTGTCACCTTGAACCAGAAGCCCTACTTTCTTAATGTGCAAGCCCTCTCCCTCAGCCTGCTCTCTGCCACTTCATTAACATTTATGTGTCCCATCAGTGCTGACTCCTTTCCTTTTACCTTTCCCTGGATGTTGATGTTCCATCCTTGTCTACCTCCTCTGTTTCTACTTCAACTTCCACTTTAAGCCAGTGAACCCATTATACATGACTAGCTCTCATCTCTCTTCTGGGCTCCGGTTTTGTATTCTCTACTCACTATTGTCATTCAGACCATATTTAATTTTTCCATCCAATGTCAAGAAATAGCATATACTTTTTTATTATTAATAAATTATTTTTATTACGTTTACTATTTTAAATAATTTTTAATTTTATAATTATTAATTTTATAATTTTAATTATTAAACTGTTCATAATTTTTATTATTAACTAATCAATTAATTAATGCTTCAGTGATCCAGACTGGCTTTAAGGTAACCTTTCTACTATACCATACTATTACCTAATTATTTTTCACAAATAACTGGGAATAATTAATGAATATTGATGAATAATTAATGAATGAATGACTTGCTCACCTTAGTGTGAGCTCAACCCTGGGCCTCCTCCTTACCAAAATTTTTATATAACTTATTTGTTAATAACACAATGTATTCATATTTCATTTATCTCTCCCCACAAAAAAATGGGCGCCAAAAAACTTGAAAGGAACAAAAAACCACACCAGTTTCCAGTTTCCAATGACAACATGGCAGTATACTTCTATTTCTAATTTCAGTTACTATAATCAAACTTCTGTTATATCAAGTTTTTGAAGCTAAAACACTCAAGGCAGAAGTTTTCACTTACCTAATTGGCTACCAATGTAAGTGCAGATTCGATCCATCTGTCCCTAAGTGGATATGTGTATCTCTGCCAGGCTGCCCTTTGTTTTCTCTTTAAATTACCCTTTTAAAGACTGATTTCCCATGGAAGAAAAGCTAATAACAGTCACTTTTCTAGTCTGAGCATTTCAACTATAACTTTTGATGCTGGACATAGAATCTATCCAATTCTGCCAGAATGGGGAAAAGTTTCAAATTAGCTAAGGTTTCCTACCACTATGGATTCTTTAGATGTTTAAAAGCAAAAGAAAATAAAACAAGATTCTTTGTCCACACGGTACAACTATCCAGCACCTAATAAAGTGGTGCAGTGTAGACAATGATCTCTTTCGTTCCGGTTTTAATCATTAACTGGTCCAGCCAATCTGCCCTCACATTCAAGGATTCCAAGAACGGTTACTCACATAATCTTCCAAAGAAACCATAAAACTTTTTTTTAATTTAAGAAATTGTAGGCAAAGGGGATTTTCACAGATTTGGGATCATAGGTCAAACTTTCTCTGGATATTCCAAATAAAAACACTTCATATGAATAATAATAGTAATAACAGTAATAAAAGCTAACATGTATTAAGTATTAGGCCATACTCTAAACTCATTACATAGAATATTTCATTTAATTTCACAGTAACTTTTTGGGTAGGTATTATTATTAGCCCATAAAGAACTGAGGCTTAGAAAAGTTAAATGTCTTGGCCAAGTCATTTCTCCAGTTCATAAGTGGTAGAGCTGGGACTTGAACCCAGGCAATCTGATACCAAAGCACATTATTTTTAACTACTAGGAAATGTTATCAAATGGATTTCACCTTGTACGTCAGCTTTGATGATAATGACAGTATGGCACAGGATGTTGAAAAAAGTCAATCAGCAGACTCAGTATGACAGAATACTAACACTGACCAATGATGTCAACCATGAGCACATTAGAGTTGGGGATCATATTTATTCTATATACTTGCCCTCTTAAGGAAAGTGAAAGAAAAGGGGGGGGGTGGAGACAAACAGACAGATTATTTACCTGTGTATCTGTAAACAACTCTCAGAAAAAGCATAGTTTAGGTTAGAGAAATTCACAGAATGTACCAAATGCTGACAGCAATTTGTCTTTCTTCATGTTAGGTTTATAACAAAAAACTACTAGTGATTCAAATATTTGTTCCACTTTATTTTCCTTCCCCCACACACTGCTGGAGTGTTTTTTTTTTTTTTAAGTGAAGAAAGTAGTATGAAGAAGAAAAGAGGAAAGGCAAGATGCTTAGAAAACCATCACTTGGGTGATTGAGTCAACTGTGTTCAATTTCAAGGAAATTTCAGAAAAAATAGAGAAGACCTTAGTTTTCTTTTCAGAGGGCTCAGATAGTGAGAACTTGCACAGGTAATTAAGGTGGGATCATATTTCTGTGATAGTCACCCATGTTACATTTTTCTCCTGGTATTTCTCACTTTTCTTTCCCCTAATTTGAGCAGACAGTCTTCCCTGTGTTCCTTGACTTAGGGTTTGATTTAAGGCAAGTTTTTCCTAGTTTCTGCTAAAAAGAGATTTAAAACTGAAGGTAATCTAATTTCTATCCAGACTAAAAAAAATGTTTTCTAGGAGGGGAGATGGAGAAAGAGGGAAGAAAGGTCTAATGAGAGCAAAAATCTCCCTGGATCCCAGAGACTGGGTTTTGTGCCCTGCTTCCCAGAGAAGAGCCCAAGGAAGGCACAAAGACCTGGGATATTTTTATGAAATACCAAAACAAAAGCTACCTGGTTCCCAGGAAAAGCCTCCAGGAACCACAGAACCACAAACTATCTATCCTTCTTCTAAGAGTTATTTATGTATACACCAATCAACAATCTCTCTCCCTCTCTCTCTCTCTCTCTCTCCCCCCACCCCCAATCTCTCTTGGTAGACAAGTACCCAGGAAAAGAAAGGCTCTATGACACCTCCAGTTTAAGAGACCATGAACAGCCTCACAGAGACACCATTGTTGATGACTTAGGACCAATCAGGAGAGTGCATATCTCATTTGCTATCTCCATGGAAATATGACAGAGAGACCACATGGATCCCCTCCCCCAATGTCTTGGCACTGCATATCCTCTCCAAAATCTTAAATATATTCTTAGATATATACTCTAAAGAAATGTGAAGGATGGGGAAATCCCAAATTAATAGAAATAATTATTCTACCCCACTATAACAGAAAGAGAGCTCAAAATATGTGAAATCATATTCATGATGAAGTGGAGTGCCAATCATTCAAGAACATTAACATCTAGTGAAAGGTTTCAGTGAAAAATCATCACAGAAGAGCCTTCAGTTTGTTTAATCCTGGCTTTGTGTTCTATGTGTTATATCCTATACCACGTCAAATACTTAAGAGCTAATGCAAACATTTTCTAAACCTAACCTAACATGAGAGAAAGTTTATTTCCTGAGTATAACTGGTTAAGTCCATTTAGAGGAATCCTAACTCGGGTCACAAGTGTCTACTTAAGGAATCAAAGTAATAAATTATTGAATAAGACCCCTGTGACATGTACAAATAAACATGCTCCGGGTGCCAACATGCTCACACAGAATAACTTAACAAGCTCTGTCTACAGCGCCAAGGCAGAAAGAAGAGGGGCTCAACTGTCAAACATATTTTCAACCAACCAGATTCATGCAGATGATTCTAAATAGTCAGGCCAAAAAAAACAGCCATCCTTGCCTAGTTGGAAGGGATGGGTTAGAGCCGGTAAAACTGTTAAATTCTATTTGGTTGCCAGAAAAAGACCAGAAAAAAAAGTGAATTTGTTAAGCTTTGAAAGCAGAGACTTTTTTTTTTTTTAAGTTTTAAACATCTGTTAGGCCCAGTTACAACAGTGATATACATAGAAAGAACTTCTTTTTTTTTAATTGAAGTATGGTTGACACACAGCGTCACATTAGTTTCAGGTGTACAACATAGTGACTCAACAGGTCTATACGTTAGGCTGTGCTCCGCACAAGCGTAGCTCCCCTCTGTCACCCTACAACCCTATTAGAGGATCACTGACTATATTCCGCATGCTGTGCCTTTCATCCCTGTGCCTTACTCACTCCACAACTGGAAGCCTGTATCTCCCTCTCCCCTTCCCCCATTTTGCCTAATGCACTCCCCTGCCCCTGGCAACCATCACTTTGTTCTCTGTATGTATACATCTGATTCCATTTTTTATTTGTTTGTTTAATTCATTTGATTTGTTTTTTAGATTCCACATATAAGTGAAGTCATTTTCAAATGACTTCATTTTTAAGTCTTAAATATTGGTACTCACCGAATATTATATCATATATATATATATATATATATATGCACATACATATATATGTAACATACCCCAGGTATTCATTAGAGCAAAAGAAATGTCAATAGTTTCGAAAAAATAAAAAACAGGTGATACAGACTATCCTTGCCAATCCAGTACCTTCTTGCTTCCCTTCCATAAGTACCTGCACTGATCTCACAGTCTCTGTCCCTAGAGCCTGTTTTTAGTCAAGAGACAACATCTTACTCAATAAAACAAATTCTAGTAATTTGTAAATGCCAATTGATTAATATTAAACTTTAAAATCATATTTATTATGTGCTTCTGGTTATAGTCAGTAATTTAAATTATTAAATTAAATAAACATGAAAATAGTAAATAAAATCCTACCTTGCAGTGGAAATTTTGTAAACATTTTGTTTATCTCCCAGGTAGATAAAGATCTAATATTTCACATTCTATTTCGAAATTTCTTTAACCTGTGCAACTTCTAAGTAGGGCACCCCAGAGTCATTTCTTAAGCTATGGACTCTAATAGGGCAAGTCAGTCAATGAGAGATTGGAGACAAACATGCCTTTTGGTTGTCCTCAAATTAGACAAGCTGTCTCCCCACTAGTGATGCAGGTGTGACTATATATGGAAAAAGAGGTTCACTGTAAAATAAGATGATGGTGCTAAATTCAGAAAAGTTCTCATCTTTAGAGTAAACTAATACAACCATGATAACATAAGAATTAAAGGCAAAATGACAATGAGGGAAAGTAATTTTAATATCTACTTTGTTCTACAATATTTCTACTTCTACAGTACTGTAAGAAAGGCTTTATTATCATTCCTATGGCTCAGTCTACATCATGACTTCTGTGGGCCATAGGGACTTTTTCCTTTGTGGTCCTCTTCCTCTGTAAGAAAATATTTAAAATATATATATTATGACTGCATTGGAATAAAGACAAATATAATCCAGGTTGGATTCCATTATTAACATTCATCATTATATTCATTTTCTTTCTTATTTTAAAGGAAATTAAAATATTTTTTAGGTCCCTGGAAGTATTGTGGGCATCAGGCACTGTGCCTCCTGGCTAACATATAAGTCAGTCCCACCTATGGCAGATAGTGCTAGTTAAACCCCAATAGCTATTCATCCCTTCTTCTAGAATAATGAAACCCCAGTTTTTGACCAGGAACCACAGACATCCAAAATAAAGACTACAGTTCCCAGGCTCCCTTGCAGCTATATGTGGCCAGTGGAATGCGAGTAGAAGCAATGCAAGTAACTTCCAGGTTGTGTTCCCTCTCCCTACAGTTGGGATTCAGCAGTGGTAGGAATGAGTCATTCAGATCATGTAAATGGGGACAATAGTCTAGAGATATTAAAACCATAAGATAGTAAGAACCTGGATCTCTAACATCTCATGGAGCCCTCGTGACTTCCCAGAGCAATGTCACAATACCAGCCCAGGCTTTGTATGAATGAGAAATAAATTCCTATTTAGTGTGAGTCCCTCTTATTTTGGATCTTGGTTACATGCAGCCAATCTTCTATCCCAAATAACAGAATCGCCTTTCATGGTAAGAAAACTGAGGCACAGATACCATTTTCTCAATATGATTTACTAGAAACTAAAATGAGACAAAAGTGAACCCTGATCTATCCATATTTAAAACCCTATGCTCTGTTCAGTGCCTTCCCACATTGTCTTCTCTCTTCAGAGAAACAAAAACATGAAGAACAAAGCAATTATGAGAGAAAGAAGAGCATAAGCTTTATGAAGCAATAAATGTCATCAAAAGAGAATCCAAACAAAAAACAAATGGAAAGAAAAAATGAAACAGATTCAATGTGGATTTTTGCCAGCACCACATGACTTGACATTTTGAATTACAACCACTTACAGGAAGTATTAGAAACTTTCCAAGAGGGGCGCCTGGGTGGCTCAGTCGTTAAGCGTCTGCCTTCGGCTCAGGTCATGATTCCAGGTCCTGGGATCGAGCCCCGCATCGGGCTCCCTGCTCAGCGGGAAGCCTGCTTCTCCCTCTCCCACTCCCCCTGCTTGTATTCCCTCTCTCGCTGTGTCTCTCTCTGTCAAATAAATAAATAAAATCTTTAAAAAAAAAAAAAAAAAGAAAAAAAGAAACTTTCCAAGAAAGGGATAGTTCACATAAATGATGGATCTAGTACATTTTGCTTATTTGTTAGCTTTGACTGTAAGTTTATATATTATTTTTTGGCTCTGATAATTTCTGATTTTTACGGACACAAAGCATTATACCGAGGTGAGAGCCCACAAAACATATCTGGTAAAAGCATATTAGTAATATTTCCAAATACAGATCTAGTTGTTTCCTTCTAACCCTCAGCATATAGGTTCATTCGTCCTGAGCAGTTTCCTGCCTTACCAATATATCCCTCAAGGTGAATAAGGACCTCTTTTTATTTTTACTTCTGTTCTTTAAATATGCTAAACAGTCTAGTTACTAATTGAATTGTACTTTTTAAACATTAAAATATTTTGTATAGACGCTTGAATTTCAGATCATTTCCTTTACATTAGCCATATTTCATAAAAGCCATATCTTATTTAAAAGGGAGTCTTTCAATGAGTCTGGGGTTTTCTTCTACTCCTTGCTCATTAGAGTAAACAAAATGAAAGGGCACAGATGTCACTTGCTCCCCGAGAATCTCTTATTTTTTTAGGAGAATACAGGTCATCTTAGAGTCTTTTAAAAAATCAAGCTTCCCCCTCACAGATACATTCATGGACTATGCAACATCTCACTATCTTTACTATATCCTCCAATAATAAATTTTTAAAACCTCCAACTTTTTTTTTTTATCATTTTGGCTATACCAATAGGAGTATCACCAGAAGACTTAGCTTGCGATTATGTACTTTTATCTCGTAAGGTCAAGGCTGACCCAAAAGACAGAAAGCCACTAAGTGAATTCATATCATTGTGCATCCTGTCACAAAGACTCTGTTAGCCAAAGTCAAAGAATGTGAGACAACCATACCGTTGAAGTAGCCCCCAAAGGGGCATTAATGAAAGACAATTTGTCATGGTGTGGGGAAAAATATTAGAACTTTATATTTTATCTACGCAACAGGAAAGTAACTAAGCTTTATGACACAGATCAACACCATTTCCCTCATTCAATCTGTATGTCAGAGGCCTCTGCCACAGGCAATCAGGAAGGTATCTGGAAAAGAGAGGACCCATTTGAAAACATGTCAGGGGTAACAGCAATATACTGTCTCATGGGCTTGTTTCCGGTGAGTTCTACTGTATTGTAGTTTTTGTGGATCCAGCTAAATGGGCTAACCAATTAATGGATTTAAAATGAAATTACCCTCACAAAATGTCAAGTGGATTAAAAAGTTTCTGCAAATAATCCACAGATTGAAAAATGCTAGTAATTTAAACACAAAGCAAACCAGTAGAAAAATGGCAAAACTAATGTTTTAGCTCCTAGTACATATTTTTGTCAACCACATGATATATTTAAAAAGTCATCTAGTCATCTATAAAAAGATCTCAGTCTGAAAACTTCAAAATTATCAAGAAATACTGGTATGTGTTGTGGTGAGTGCTGTGAATTGTGTAAGACTGATGAATCACAGACCTGTACCCCTGAAACAAATAATACATTATATGTTAATAATAATTAAAAAAAGAATACTGTTTGAAATATGGATTTGCCTTCACTATTTTTAACAATGAACACCCACAACTTTTATCAGTGAGGGCATATTGTACCATAAGATATTAACTCATGATTATAAGTAGCAAGACAGTTTTAATATAAGCATGTAAAATATAGCATAGTCATTTTTTTCAGTGGTATTTAAAACCATGCTACACTCAAGCTAACAATTTATAACATTTTACCAAATTGAATGATAAATATTTGGGAGTCACTTCTGTCGTTCCTTAGTTAATAGTGAAAAACACATCCCATTGGAGAAACACTTTCTCTTCCTAGGAAAAATATCTGCTATAATTTATAGAAATCAGTATACTGACAAACTACAAAACATTCCTTTATCAACAAATAGATTTGGAAGGTACATAGAAAAAATTGGTGAAGATTTGGCAAAACAAGTATTAGATCAAATTATCAAGTATGTGAGGTTTGCTCTAAGTTGGATGAACATAGTGATGTTCCTGCATGTCTCCGTTTATGGCATCTGTCAGATTTCATTTAGGTGAAATACACAAAGAACTACTTTTTTCATCAGTTATCAAAGGAGAGATGAGACAAAGAAGGTAGGTTCTCAATAGTATAAAAATTCTTGACTAAAATAATGCTTTACAGAACTGTGTATTATTACCATTGCTACAACCACTGCCTTGACAAGAATATAAGAAAAGGATTCAAAGTTAAGCTTACAGAGATAGCTCTATACAAGAAGCTGCTTCCTGCATCATTCAGAGGCCAAGCAGGTAGGAAAGAAGTCAAAGCCAGAGACGCCCTTCAGGCTACAGGATGTCAATAGTAGGACAAGTTTTATAGAATTAAGACTTTTAAAAATAGTAGAATCTTTAGAATATCCTGAATCAGATAGAAAAAGACCAGGAAAATCTTTTGTACCTCAAAGTTGTGCTGGTTAGCTCATGGCAAAGTTCTTAAAAAGAGCTGTTGAGCTTAAAGGTAGAATACATTTCTTTTAAATGTGCAAAAGTTGCCCAGCTTTGTAGTGCAATTATAATGACTGCCCATTGTATCCTCCCAAGAAGATTTTTAAAAAAAAATATAAACACATATAATTCCTCTGTTGGATTTAAAGTCGGATGTTTCAACAATAAGTATGAATGGCTACTTTTCCAAAGCAAATCTTGCAATGGAGACAGCATTTTGAAAAAGAAATTTGAAACTGTTTCTACTCTTAAAGGATTTTGTTACTAAAAAAAACATAAATGTGTCTATTTAAAAAATTTCCCTAGATCTTTCCTTTACCCATATGTTTATCAGACTGGAAATGGAATTGTCCAATCTATTTAAAGTTCTTCCAAGCAGAATTTTCAGTAAGTTTCTTTTTTTTAAAGATTAATTTATTTTTATTTTAGAGGACGAGAGAGTCAGCAAGGGGAGGGACAAAGGAAAAAGGAGAGAGAATCCTCAAGCAGACTCCCCGCTGAGCATGACCTGAGCCAAAATCAAAAGTCAGATGCTTAACCGACTGAGCCACCCAGGCGCTCCAATAAGTTTCTAATTCCTGTTAAAAATGTTAAAATAGGGGCTCCTAGGTGGCTCAGTCGGTTTAGCGTCTACCTTCCGCTCAGGTCATGATCCCCCAGTCCTGGGATCCGGTCCTGGGATCCAACCCTGCGTCCCCCGCCCTCACCACGGCTGCTCCCCCTGCTTGTGCTCTGTGTCAAATAAATAAATAAAATCTTTTTTAAAAATGTAAAAATATAACACTTTTTTATTAGTTTGCAAGAACTTAACTAATGTCACAGAATACAGAAATACACCAAATTTCATTGAAAGGTTATATAATTGGAGAATGCTATGTAAAACACAAGTATCTTATTTAGAAAGCACAGCCAGAATGTACTTTCTCCATTTGGTGCCCCGTGTCTTCACCAAGTATCTTTTTCTACTCTTAACAGCCATTAAATCTACCAGATTTAGCAGGCATTAAAAGCATCAGAAGTAACTTCAGCTGTGGAAGAATCACTGCATTGCAAAGGGTTAAACCAAGATTTTCAAATGTTAATGAGCAAGTTGATAGTAACTACGGGAAACCCAAACCTGTGCAGTCTCTTTAACTGTCAGTGCCTGAACGCTTGTGAAGCTCTGAGGGCTTGCTTTGGTTTATTGGAAATCATTAAAATGGTGCATTCTCCCCAGCTGATATTAATAAGGCCACACCATTCTTGCAGCGCCTCGGTGTAATTCGCGGCTGCCCCCAATTATCTGTGGGCGATCTGCCGGCCTGTGGAGGGGGTTCCACACGGGCAGGCGCTTAATGAACGGACCGGCTTATAAACACAGGCTAATCTCTCCCACATGAGCACCTGAGGAGGATCACAGGTGACAGCTGTTTAAATTTTCAGGGAAATTAATGACCCCTAAAGAGGCAGCGCTTATCAGGCTTGGAGTAGGTTTGATAGAGGAGAGTCACCACGGGGCAAAATGTTTATAATCGTGTGTAAGTGCCTCATTCAATGGCTTCATCTTGGGAACTTTTATTGACACGGTCCCCTCTGTTAATGCTTGTGTTGGCAGAGCGACTCGGTTCAATCTGTTCCCGATATTGGGCTCCTATGGCCGCTAATGAGCATCTCCCTATCCTCAGATCACAAGCCATTTAAAATGATCAGGACTGTAGTTGGCATCCTGACCGCTTAGGGAAAATCCCATCAGACACATACATTGTTTTGGTCCACAAGGCATTTGTGATGCACCCACGCAGCCCCAGAGCCGGGCCCCTGCAGAGGCAATGGGAACAGGCCACACTGCTGGCCGTCTGGGGTATCGAGCAGGAACAGGTAATTAAGTGCAGATTGGCCAAGGGGCCAGAAGTGACTTTTAAAAAACAGATCTGGGGAGAAACAGCACATGGCAAAACTCACCACCCTCTTCTCCCACTCGTACCCCCTCCTCTGCTCCGGTGTTTTATGGCTTTTATGTGTCATTACAACAGGACACACTACCTTGTTCTTGGTTGTCTTTACATTCCACATACCCCAGGATCACTTAACAGGAAGTGGTCTCATTTCCAAGGGGGCTTTGCAGAGTCTAGTGTCATGGGAAAGGAGATATGAGAGAGAGACAGACAGATGAGAGACAGACATGCTGGTCTGCAAATAGTATTAGAAAGGGAAGACTTGAGCTAAATGAAAGTAGAGGCTAGCACTGTAAGGTAACTAAACAGAAGAATATTGTAACATCTCCTAGGGTATTAATTTCAGGAGACAGAAGAGACTTTTAATAATATTAGAGAAGATGAGATTAAGTTTCTCTTCAAAATCTATAAAAACACTACAGTTTTTATTTTTCATTTTTAAAAATTTTTAAAGATTTTATTTACTTGAGAGAGAGAGAGAAAGAGAGCACCAGGTGAGGGGAGAGGGGAGGGACAGAAGGAGAAGCAGACTCCCCACTGAGCAGGGAGCCCAATGCGGGGCTCGATCCCAGGACCCTGAGATCATGCCCTGAGCCCAAGGCAGATGCTTACCTGACTGAGCCACCTCAATGTCCCTATGCTATATTTTTTTAAAAACTATTTTCTTACATGGTTAAATAGCCAAATATTCTAGAGATGTGTAAATATGTTCGAGTGCAGGCTCCATGGCAGAGAGCGGAGATTATCCTGCTTGGGTAAGATGCTCATATATTTCTCTAGATGATTTCAGTGGGAGTCTCCTATGTTTAGGTGAGATTTAAACATGCCAGAATTCTGGAATACCAAAGTACTGACAATGCCACTCAGAAGGGGCAACCTGCTCTCTACAGTATATTTCTCTTCCCATGGCTCTCCAAGGAGAATAGCACATTTGCCTGTTTTTTTTTTTTTCCATGAAGCAACCACTGAAGCCTGGATAAGCCCCTATTGCAGAACTATTTTAGTCCTTTCGGAGTTTTTGCTAGTTATTATAGCATATACCTAAGGATAAATACTGAAAAATAAATAAATGACTGTTGTACACTATGGTCCATTGAAAATATACATTTTTTAAGTAGGAATTCACAACTGAAAAAGAAAAAGTATACTGGCAGCAAATAAACACATATATGCAATTTCTTCAGTATTACTATATTTTATTGAGCATTATTTATTTATTCTTTTTCTATCTCTAGTGAAAATATGTCCCAGATATATAATTCAACTACTGTAATATCTGCATTCCTAAAATAGGCAACAAACTCCATTTGATAAACATTTCATATAGGAGTGATTATAATTCATCTCTATTTGTTATCATGGAAAGAAAAGTAAGAAAATTAATGTGAGCATAGAAGATAATGTTAGCAGATAATATGACTATTTTGGTGAAATAGTAATGTTTATAAAATGTCCACTGACTACATACCAAATCATAACCTTAAATAATTGAGATTGGGGTTAGCCAGATTTATATAGTTCTTTGCTTGAAATTCTATCTTTTGAAAAAAGTATTTTCTACTAATTCACAAAATAAACCCTAATGTCATGTCAAAATTACAAATTTATTTTATACATTATTCAAAAGCCAGTACATGATTAATAAAAACACACTCAAGCTTCCCACTCTTCCTCCTCTTGTTGCATGGTTAAAAAACAATGAACTTTTTTGCTTTACTGTATTATATAAATGCTACTTTTGAATTTGATTTTCATAGAAGCCTAAATGAACTAAGAGCTTCAGAGATCATTATTCATCATGTTCTTAAACTTGTTCAATGGCCCAAAGTGACATTACCCAAGGAAATGTCTTTCTCAATGAAAAACCAAAAGCATAAGAGACTCTTGAGAACCAATGATGAGAACAATCAGAAAAACCTTTAAGAAGATCTTCTTTGTTTAAAATTTATGTTTCAGGATAACATTTGGCCACACAGGCTTGACAAAATCATTCTTCATCTACAGTGTTCACTGATACAAGGGGAGGGTAGAAATGAACTTTTTCAAAAGAACAGAGAACAAGAGAGATCGCTGGTATACCATGACCACGTGTCTGACCGTGGTGTATGGTATATCTCATCATGGCCTTCCTGAAAAAAAAAAAACTGGCTCCAATTCCACATTTTCTGGGAGTAAAACTCTGGCTAGAGCAGCATTCAGCTTCACTCCTCTCCTCTGGGAACAAAAGCAATGACAGAAACATAGTTAACCATTCGTTCCCAGAATTCCCATGACTCTTTAGCTCACAATGTGGACAAAGAAGGATAACATAGAACTCTCGGTGGGGGAGGGGAAGGCAATCTTCCCAGATTCAAACTCGGGCTCTTCCACTTTCAAACAAGTTGCTTCTCTCTGTGCCTGTTTACTCATTCGTAAAACGGGAATAATAAATGCGGTAGACCATTATTTTATCCTCATCACCAACATTCTGATTCTCCTGCCAGGCATCAAGTATGACTATACATCTCTGCCTCTTGTCATTACACATGGCCAGGTGACTTGCTTTGCCCAGGTGTGTCACTTCTGACAGAAGCATTTAAAAATTGAAACATGATTCTCCATCATCTATCTTCCCTGATGCAATAATTGCAGAAGAATGTGGTAAGATGGGCATCTGACCTGGATAACTAAGTAACTATCATAAGGCCTCCCACCTGCTAACCATGAAGCATAAGCAAGAAACAAAACTTGGCTGAGGTCATCTTAAGTCAATGGATTTAGGGGGTTATCTGTTACCACAGCATTGCCTAGCTTATCCTAATTGACAGGATAGAATAATCCTACCTGCCTCATAGTATTTTTGTAAGGACAAACTAAGTATAAATCACTTAGAATAATACCAAGAACATTATAAATGCTTAATTTATTCATTATGCAACAAATATTTACTGAGCTCCTACTAGGTACCAAACCCTATGCCAGATGGAGGCATTTAATGTGAGTAAAAACAAAATGTACCTGTTCATGTGATATTGACCATGTAGTTGGAAAGGCAGTTCTTAATCAAATGATGATACAAATATAAAATTGCAACTCTGCAAACTGGAATCCCTAAAGGGCAGATGGCACCAGAAAGCATATGAGATAATTGGCCAAGACAGGGCGGTCAGCAAAGTCTTCCTTGAGGACATGCTGATTTACCTTAGATCTGGAAGTCATAGAGTAATGTTAATTAGGGAAGAAAGAGCCTTCCTTGAAGAAGCTACCTTGTATGCAGAGACCAGTGGTAAAGTGCATGCCCCCTACAAGTGACTAAAATTCTCCAGCTGGAGTGCTTACTAAAGGAAAAAAGAAGTGTAATGTTGATGTCTACCACATTTATAATGTCTACCACATTTATTATTCCCATTTTACAACATTTTTGTTTTTACTCACATTCCTTACTAAAGGAAAAAAGAAGTAAAATTAGGATAGAGAGTTAGGTAGGGGCCAGACTTTGTAGGCTAGTGATGATTTTGGTCTTTATCTAAAGAGCAATGGGGAACTATTGAATATTTTAAGGGGGAGAGGATTACATGTTAAAAAGATCATTCAGGCTGAAGAGTAGAGAACAAGTTATAAGGGGGCATGGTGGATGCAGAGGTTAACCAGCTAAGAGGCTATTTATTGTTAGAGCACTTGCTATATGTAATGATACCTTGTAATGGTTGTAATGGTGGTGGTGGAGATGGAGAAAAAATGGTAAAATGGTTGGCCCTTAAAAATATGCATCCATCCACCTAATCTAGTATAAGATATATATATCATATATAATATATATATGTAAGATATACATATATAGAGAGGGAGAGATAGATATATCTCAAGGTATTAAGTAACCAATAGAATTTCTAGAAGGGTCAAATCACCAAGATGGACTACTCCATAGCTAGAAACAGTACAACAAAGGGAAACAACCAGCCATACAACACTGGCTATTCTAGTGGAAACCTAATGGCATTGAAGATGCCGAGAACCAGACAGTACAACTACTGTCATAGCTTCCCCAGAAGAACCAGTCGTCTCCACAACATGCTTGCTAGATGGTCTGAGCTCCTCAAACACAGCTGCCACCTGTCATTGCTCATGTCCATCTTACAAAATTCACATGAATGCATCTATCTCACAGAATGCATCTATCTATGTCTCATGAGAAACCTTAGCTACAAAGAAAAATAAATGTTATCTTTAACTTTTCAGCTTTGAAAGTATAGGAAAGGCATATTTGATGGGGTAGAGTAGATGTTGAGTGAATCACACTGAAGTGCCAGCCACAAAGAAGTGAAATGAACTGGAATTTTGATGGATTGGATAAAAGAGATAAAGCTGGAAAAGGTATCAAAAATGCCTAAGTTTTTTGCTTCCCAACTTGGGGGATGATAAATGCTATTTACTGAACTTGGCTTAAAAGTAATGAACATGAGTTTGGTATTGAACACACTGAAATTGAAGTACCTTGGAGACAGTCATGAGATGTCAAATAGACAGTTGGATATGTAAGGGAAGGTCTTGCTGGAAATATAAATTTATGAGTCATCTGGTGATAATTGAAGTCATGCTGTATTAGTTTTCTATTGCTGCATCACAAATTACCACAATTTAGCAGCTTGAAACAACACCCATCTATTACGTCAGTTGCCATGAGTCAGGAGCCCGCTAGGGATAAACTGGGTCCTCAGCTCAGGGTTTCACAAGGCTGCAATCAAAGTGTCAGCCAGGACTGCAATCTAATCTGAGGTTAAGGGTCCTCTTCCAAACTCACTGGCTGTTGGAAGAATTCAGTTCTTTACAATCATACAGCTGAGGCCCTCAGCTCTTAGAGGCCACCCACCATTCCCTACCATGTGACCCTCTCCAGAATATGGCAGTTTGCTTCTATGTGGTCAAAAAGAGAGCTTCCAATTCTCTCTTCTTTTGAAACTCTCTTGATTTGAATCTCTAGACCCTCTCAAGTTGGTCAGGCCCAACCAGGATAATAACCCTTTTGATTAACAAAAAAGTTGTCTTGTTAGGGATCTAAGTTATATCTGCAAAATCCTTTCATCTCTGCCATTCAACATAACTTAATCACAGGAGTGAAATCCTCCTGTCATGTTCACAAGTCCCACCTACACTAAGAGGTGAGGATTATAGAGCATGTGTGTACCAGGGGGTGGGAATCTTGGGGGCCATCTTAGACTTCTGCTTACCACACGTGTCTAAATAAGAAGATATCCTAGAGAGAAGACCATATGTCTAAAAAAACAGCCATGAAGATTTCCAATATTTAATGATAGAAGTATCTGAGATTGAGATAGAGAAGTTTTTATTATCACAATTTTACAGTTCAATATGCTCAACCATAATATACCCAAGAATTTGAAATAATTTATCTATTGCAGATTTTGCAACTTAATAAATAAGTTTGATGTGACCTGACAAGTTTATCAATATTTTAGACTGAGTGCAGTAAAGGTTCTAAATAGAGTAGAAGTTAGAAATGATCTAGTAAAACCTCCATATTTTACCAGTGATGATAGAGATAATAGTGACTTTGCCGAAGTCATTCAGCCAGTGAATGGCTGAAACCACAGATCTCCAGACTCTGAAATTTGTATTGGGTTTTTTTTCTTTAACTATTAAGTCTGTTCCATGAGATTAAGGTTGGTTATGATGCTTTATGCAGAAAATTATCGTCAACAAAATTAATATAGTTTAAGAGACACAATTCTATTCCTTCTTTTATCCATATCTTAGGATACAGCAAGAAAGCCTTAGCATGCTCTGTTTTCTAGAGACAATCCTGATAAAATCCCCTCACTCATCTTACCAGGTATACTTTCAAGTGGCATGCAAGGGGTCATATAAATATACAATGTTAAACCATTTTGTAGAGTTGTTAACATACTCTAAATTGATGATTTGAAAAGATTGAAGATCTTTTTCCTTACTGCTCCAGGAACTTTTCCTCAATAATTTCTTTTATATACCCATCTAAGGAGCCATAAACATTAGTTATATTTATATAACATAGTTATATTCTTTGATTCTATCACAAGCATATTATCTCCATTTCTGCTGAAAACACAAACTATGTTGCAAATTCCTTCCTATTGAGAGGATATTGTATCTATTGCTGGTCAAAACATTTGAATAATGTTGTAAATTATCTATATTAGTCTTTCCCTACCAGTCCTTTACATATATGGGCACTCAATAGCTATTTGGGTTGTTCATCCATGAAGAATCAGAATGTTTCTCGGCTTGGGAACAGACAATAGTAGATTTGCGTCTAGCCTCTATTACATAACAACTGTGTGATTTTTGAGAAATTGCTTCTCTGAATCTCTGTTTTATCTATTAAATACATATAAGAATACCTAACATCCTTTTTTTTTTTTTTTTGATAACTTGATGAGGTAACAGATGCCATGTACCTCATAAAGTGCATCATAGATTCTGTGTGTTGGCCACTTTCCTCCCATTGCTTCTTAGCTCCCTAATGGACAGCTATACCCTTTTGTCATTCTTGTAGCCTTTTTTTGTAAGTGATGGAGCCATGCTGTCTTTGTTTGCATTATATATGTTTTGTTTTCCATATAAATTATTCCATTTTTTTCATTAAATAAGAACCAGCTCTCTTATTGAGTCTGAATTTGTTATCAGCCTTTTTAAAAATTCTGTACATCTGAGAAACATTATACATTCCCATCAATAACTATTGTTCCCTTATTGAGATTCTCACCTGAGAGTGGAATTTGGCATGGGAAAATATACTCCCTAGTAAAGCATATGAGAAGCTCCAAAAAGGGACTGAAAGCAGCATGTGTAATTTGAAAAGTCCTCCTGGATGAGTTGAAGATCTACCTCCAAGTATAGGGTTGCTTCCTCTCCTTTCCCTCTTCCTCACTGAGATCCCTAAATACTATTAGTAAATGTTCTGATGCATGTATTACTGAGAGTAAAATAAACTCCAGAGTACTTTTTCTTCTTTGTGGCAAATCATCACTCACCAACAATCCTTTGTTTCTTTTAAAATTGGCCTAAGCTGCTTTTCTTTTTCTATATTCAATCTTACAATGGCCTGACCTCATTTGCTTTTTGAGCCAGAAAGATTTATTTTCTAATTCTTTAATCAATGTCTTTAGTTTAAGCTTAATGTTCATTTTATGTACTTTGTATTCAATATGTTCATCCTCAGTCAAACTTGTTGTGACAATAACTGTAATGATGACATTCTATTTTTCAGCCCTTTGGTATCACTTACTAATGTAATGCACTTGCTGGCAAACAAAGACGTGTTCAGTTGTTCTTCATTAATTCTGATTCTTATTTGCGAACGGAGTTAACACACACTGGCTACAGCATGGCGCTAAGATACAGCAGCCTCAGTGAGCTACCCCTTTACTTTGCCATTCTAAAGAAATGTATGTGAAATATTTAATCGGCCTCTGTCGGTTATAACACTTTGGCCACCAACTCAAACTGGTTTTACAAAAAGGAATTTAGTGGTCCATGAGAAGCTCAGAAATTTGAAAGAAGAGCCAAAGGGAATCAAGACAACTCTGAAATCTTCAGTGACTAGCATTCTCCGTGCCCCTTGCCCTGTCCCTTTGCTATCCACCCATCTCTCATCTCTGCTTGTCTTTCAGTGGCTTTAGTCTCTCCTACTGGAATCAGTATCTTCTTGCTCTCTGACATCCTACCAGCTGTATGGCCCAGATACAAAGTACCTTCCCATGAAACTCCACAAACAATTCCCAGGAGGCTTCTGTTTGGCTCAGCGTGGGTCCCTTACCCTTCTTTGCACTAAATCATTTTACACTGGGGAATACAGCAATCCAATTGTTCACATGCTCACCATTGTAGAGACAAGGTAGAGTACAACAGGAAAAAAAGATCCCCCAGAATCACTTGATTAGAAGTGGAGAGAATCAATTCTCAGAGGAAGGAGGAACTACATTGGACAGACAACACTGCAGATCTTAAACATCATGGATGTGAAAGTTAACATTAAATTATACGGCGTGAGGCCTTCAGCTTCTCCTGCCAAGAAGAACTAGAGACAAGAATACTTGGGTAAAAGATACTGTTTTTATTTACATTTTATTTCTTCATGGAAACAATTTCTACTTTTTTACACTCAAGAAACAAGTGTAGGTGTTTTCCAAATCAAAACAGAGTTTAATTCAAAGTTATGCTAAATTAAGGTGAATTTCCCTCAAAGAAATGACTAGTGGTCAAATATTCTCTCATCAACAAGGTAACCAGAATCTATTCACAAACAGCAGTGTGCTTTGAAGGAAGCCTGTGCTTTAGCATGGAGACCAGATCCAACGGAGGCCTGGAGAGTTCCATAAGTAATAGGAGTTCTGAACCAGCAACGCTCAGCAAATAACCCACTGCAGATTAAAATTAGTTTCTCCACCAGTGTTATGAGCAAAAATATGATATGTTTTGAGTATTAGATGACTACACACAGCTAGGCTTCATTTAATCCTTTTCACACTCTAACCTTGCAAGATGTTGAGAATAACATTAATAATATAACAGCTCTTGTGCTACGAACTAAAGTGGAACAACCTATTTCTGGCTACTCAAAGTGTAGTCCACAGACTGGCAGAGTTGACATTATCCAGTAGTTGGTTAGAAATGCAGAATCTCAGGCCCCAAAGACAGGATTCCCAAAGATGATTACGTTTGAGAAGCACTGACCTAGAGTAAACCTACGAGCACCAACTCAAAGGGACGCTAGGTTATCACATCAAGCAATCTAGACTAAATGTAAATATTGGGAAATGGCTTTGGCCAGCGTGACAGGGACACAATCAGAAGAATGGCATTTTCTAAGTTAGGCTGCAAGTCTTAAAAGGCAGAGTTCTAAACAAAAACAAATCCTCCAAAGAATAACAGTGGTCATGATTACTAAGACAGTCATTTTTATGGGGATACACCTACAAACTGAAACAGGGAACCCTAGTTAGTACCAGTATCTTTGAGTGGGAAGCTCAGTTCCTGGATGTGCCTATGGACACATTCTTGCATTCTCACATGTGATGCATGTCTGAGTCTCTTGTCTGTATGTCTGTCTGAGGTTTCTGCCACCTTCCTTTTGTGTCTCCCATCCCCATCTCCTCAACGTCCTCCACAACTGCCCTCTCATGTCACATTTCTTTTCAACGTCTCCTGACAGGATGAAATAGAGCCAAGGCTGGTTGGCTAAACAATGGGGCTTCAATTTAGACTTTACTACACTCAGGGAAAGAGGATAAGTGTTTTCTAAATCAAAACACAGTCCAATTGACTACAGTTCAAACCAAAGTTATGAGAAATGAAGATAAATTTCCCTTAGGGACTAGTAGACAATCATCTTTAAAATATCATGCTCTCTTATCTGAAATTTTTTTAAAAATCTGTTTTTTTCATCTTTGGAGATCAAGAAGATGAAAAATGATGGAGTCTTTCCATTGTATCCCCTCTCTATAAATACACTTATTTCAAATTTGTGTCTCTGTTCAAATCTAAACTGGGGTCCAAATACACTAGCATTAAAATATATTGCTATTGGGACACCTGGGTGGCTCAGTCATTAAGTGTCTGCCTTCAGCTCAGGTCATGATCCCAGGGTCCTGGGATCGAGCCCCGCATCGGGCTCCTTGCTCCACGGGAAGCCTGCTTCTCCCTCTCCCACTCCCCCTCCCCCTGCTTGTGTTTCTGCTCTCACTATCTCTCTCTCTGTCAAATAAATAAATAAAATCTTTAAAAAAAAATAAAATATATTGCTATTTACAATTTCAAAATAGAGTTTTCATCATTCATTTAAAAAATACATATATATTTACAAAATTTCCTTAGATGCCTTTAGTTAAAAAAAGAAGCCTATGTAAACTGAATGGAAAGGGAAACTGTCCTTAGTTATAAATATTTTACAGCAAACATTAACAAATATTCAGTTATGATAAAGATTCTATCAAAAGGCCAACAGGTTTAGACATCTAGACCTGCCCCACTTGCTAACTAATCCCTGGTTCAAGCAGGTGTTGCTATTGCTGTAGGCAAAAGACATAATATAAGATACAGGACATTAGTTAGTACATTGGACTCATAGTATTCCATAACATTAGCAGAAGTTTCGGGTAGAAACAAAGAACCATAATTCACCTCCATCAACACCCAAGAAAATGAAATTTGGCCACCACGAGACAAGTTTGGGCTCTTGCCAATCTGTCATATTAAGCTGTAACTGACCTATGGAATCAAGATCTAATAGGAGGGAACACATACATGTAAGTACAGATAGGATGATTTTATAAGCTTTCAACCTTGTCACTGTCCTCTAAAGTAAGGCTCAGAGCTAAGTGAACTGTGTCTATCAGGATAGCCTGTAGTGATAGAAGAAACTGAAAAAACATAATGCTCATAGACCTTCTAGTATATACAGTAACTTCTCTTCTGCCATGGTTGGGAGAAAGAGCCATAGTCTAACAGCAGAGTATAAGGATCTGGTCCGGAATTCTTTTATCAAACTGGCAAGCAATGCACCTCACAGATGGGGGCTTTGCCACTTCTCTTGCACCTTTATGCAGTAACAGCTGAGCTGATGCATCCTGCACCTGCCGCAGCTTCTGGAGAAGTTTCAGAAGAAGGCCAGAGAACAGTAAATTATAGCTGACTAGCTAAAAGAAAAGGAAGATGTTTATAATCTCTTTAATGGAAGGAAAATAATATCCCATTGAAACTTTCTCTTTAACACATGGTTGTTTCTTCAATGCCTATTAGCTTATAAAGGAAAATAATAAAAAGTCATAATAGTCTTCTTGAGCATGGAGACAAAGCTCAGCAATGGTTATTTTTTGCTTGCTTTTTTGGTAGTTCTAATATTTTCGCTCTACAAACTCATTCTAGAAAAACTGGAACTACTACTATGCTAAAACAAAACCATATTATCCCGCCACCCAGAAATAACTACATTGTGTTGGACAACTTTGTAAGCTTTTTATCTATGCATACATTTTCTTAATGGCTCACAATATATTTAATATATTGTAATATAATTCTTAATATTTTATAGTATACATCTACAATATCATATTAATGGCTGACCAATATGCCATTGAGTAGCATATAATTTATCTGTTCATGTGTAGATAGACATTTAGATCATTTTCAATAATTTACTATCATAAATAACATTGTAATGAACTTGTTGTACATACAGCTTTGCACCCTCTATCTTGGGGGTGGAATTGCTGAATTAATGGGAATGCATATTTCAAAGCTTTTGAGATGTCCTAGTGCAAGTTGGTTTTGAGGAAAGCCTTTCCTTATCACTATATATAAATTGCTTTTCACTGCCCAAGAGATGGATTGCTCTTAACCAGTGATGACCAGGGTGGGCTGAAGTTGTAAAATAAACTTCTAGTATATTTGGAGGGTCTCATATAAAAGGCTACACCTTCATGGATATTTCTACTCACCTTTTTTGAATCTTTCTAATACTCTTAAAATGGTTAGGGAAAATCCAAGTAATCTCCCCTAAACTTGAAGATGGTATGAAGGGTAAGTCTCACGCAGTACCAGCTAAATAATTTGCAAGACACACTGCAAAATGAAAATGTGGGGCCCCTTGTTAAAAAAATTACTGAGAATGTCAAGATGTCCATAGCAGAGCATTAAACCAAGCCTGAGGTACTGTTGAGTATGGTGCCCTGTGCAAGGGCAAAGTCACAGGTGCAGAATATGGCCTTGGTTTCATGCTCACCCAGAAGGTGTCTGCCATGATCACTTGGTCATATACCATATACCACCAGTTTTCAGATCTACTGGTTTATTGCTCAGACATCCATATTCATGTTGAAGAGTAGGCAGAATCCTTTATGCCCCTGCTGATGTAACCATTTGTTGCTTTTCATTAATTATGTCTGACCACATTATCCTTACACTTCATATAGGGGTAAAAAAATCACTCTAATTCTATAAGCAAATAATGTCCTCATATGTCAGTAAACAGTTTAAATTCACAGAAAATACATTCAACCTAAGAAAGATGAAGGTTCCATAAAAATAACGTTGAAACACAAACCTCATTCACTAATGCTATTTTTTCCACACCCTGCAAGTTTGTGTATGTTCGTAAGTACATGTTTTAAATCAACAAACACAGTGTACTCAAAATTTTTTTTTAATTTAAAAAGTCCTGGTCTGTGTGTTCACATTGAATTAAAGAAATCAACACAAAACCAAAAGGAAACCAGGCAATGGTCTGAAATTTGGCAACCAAGAGACATTTCTATACAATGCCTCCCTTTTCTATTGCCTTTGGCTTGGTTTCCATGGAAATGTATATTTGCTGCAAGCCAAGGTTTTTTTGTGGTCTAAGCTACAGGAAAAAAGTGGAAATAAATGCAGATAGGTAGTCAGAGAAATACTGATTTAAAATACAGGGGAGGCACAAGGAAGCCTTAGAAAGTGAATGAATTCTGAGGGATCATCAAGTCCTGAACACTCTGTGAGTAAAGCAATTTCTGAGTATGTGTACAATAAACCTAAGAAAGACAGAAACTATATTTATGCTAGCAACAATATGCTAACACAGGCTTTATATGTAATCTTGGTCTTTGATTATTTATTCATTAAACAGACCTTTATTGAGCACCTACTGTATACCAGATACCATGTTATGTGCCAGGGTTATAGAGTTTAGGTTAGTTCATTTCTGTGGCTGGCAAAAAGGTTGAAGAATGGCAACTTATTTAGCATTCAGCTAACAATCATAGGGTATCTTCTCCATGTTGGACTTGAGGGAATACACAGACAAACAGAAAAAACAAATAAGGCTGTTCCTATGGGATATAAAATGGAATGGTAGAGGGGGATGTTGAGCCTCTATAATTAATAACAATTTAATGCAATATGATGAGGCTCCATTGAATAGGCTGTAAGTTTCCACAGGGACATGCCATACTGTCAAATACAGAATATAAAAGTACTCTAAATTGGATTTTAATTATGGGAAGCAAAAAAAAGAAATAACTGAATCAGGGGCGCCTGGGTGGCTCAGTCGTTAAGCGTCTGCCTTCGGCTCAGGTCATGATCCCAGGGTCCTGAGATCGAGCCCCACATCAGGCTCCATGCTCCGCAGGAAGCCTGCTTCTCCCTCTCCCACTCCCCCTGCTTGTGTTCTCTCTCTCACTGTCTCTGTCTCTGTCAGATAAATAAATAAAATCTTTAAAAAAAAAAAAGAAAGGAAAAAACTGAATCATGTGAATGAATGTGAAGAGGAAATGACAGAATGAAAGGGGCATACAAGTAATTCAGAGGAAAAAGAAAAGAAAAGAGAGAATACAAGGAAATAATGCTAGGAGAAGGGCAAGAAGAAGAAAAGGAATAAAGAGAAAGGGGCCATGATATAAACTATCATGAGGGACCAAAGAGATAGAGTGGTCAAATGCCTCCAGAAAGGAAGAAATGGAGAAAGAGGTCTGTGAAATATCATTTGAGCAAAAACAGGACAGCAGGCTTATTCTATAATTTCCCGGGTCCATTGTGTCATTGGTAGAATGAGGCCCAATCCACAGGAAAGGACATCTGTGGAAATGCTCTCCAGTTCTCAATGCTCTCCAGTTCTCGGAAGGCAACGGTCCCATATGGAGTACGTATGATGACGGCACACAGAACAGGCAGTGTGCGGGACAAATATTCTAAAGATCACATTCCTTCTAACTGCCAACTCTTCCACCTTTGTTTTATCTCAGGAAAGTAATCTGTCCAGAGTGCTTTAGAATAACATCAATGGCAAATTTTTCCTATTAGGATTTTCTTTTTATTAACAGAAGCACATTTGAAACATAACCTTCATTATTTAAAAATCAATGGCCAATATTCAACACTTTTACAGTAAGGGCTGTCGTCTATCCCAGACATAGAGAAGCACTTGTCTGTGGACCAAGTAGTTACCAAGGAGATTGAATCAATATATCATTTGTTAAAGATGCCAAGATTTCTTATGGAATAGGATATTGGCAGGCAGCTCATTTTGGGTTGTTACTTGGGTTTGCATTTAAAACCACGTTAGCAGACAGATCTCCACAATCCCTGTCTAAACACTCCCTACCCTCAGTGTTTCAAGAATATGTGTTCATATCATTATCTTAAAACCAGTGCTTCACTGGAAAGACCTATTCCTTGTCAGAAAAATCAGGACAAGCCAATGATGAGTCAGTCTTTATTAGTATACGTTAGACCAGGTTGAAGATTTAAACACTGAAGAGTAATGTTTTATCATTATATGTTGCTTAGCAGTGAACTCATAACTAGGTATAAACTCCAGAGATCAAAATATGGTGGTGAGGTTTTTCAAAGTCTTCTGACATTGTATTTTAAAATAACTTAACACTGCTGTTCTCTGCACGAGAGGAAGGTAAACATTAAGGCCAGAGAATATTCTGGTAATGACAGCCTAGCACACAATGTGGTTATCTTTCCAACTTCTACCAGCCACACACATACCCAGTCTGATGCCACACTACCATCATCACTGCCCTTTGCCAGTTCTAGTTTCTCTTTGGTTTACAGCAGATTAGCTTCCCATAAGGCATATCCATATGGTCACTGTTTTCACTGAAATAAAGTTTTGTTCTGTGACAAACTCTATTCTGTAATTTATAACATACTTCAAGAGCCCTGGAGGAGTCTAACACATTTGGACTTGGAAAGCAACTTTGAATTGTTCCAACTTGGGAGAGCAGAAAATGTGAACATTGGGGTGTGTATCTGATCTTTGACCAAAGCAAACATGATCTTTTGGGACATTCAAAAAACAGCCTGCAGAACCACAGGCCTAAAGGTTGCAGAAAAAGAATCTCCCAGAGCATCTTTTATCTACATACAGAACTCAAACGGAACATTTGTCACCCCACATATACACACGGATGTTTCCACCACAGTGGTTTTCCTATACAGCAGGTGCTCATGACATCAGGTGGCTGCGACCATATTTGAAGTGCTCAGCCTTCAAGTCCTTTGTTGGCTTTGTGCTCACATCTGTTATAGAAACATTTCTCTGTTAAGCCATTTTTGTTCCCAGCTGCACACCAATTATTTAATGGATGTCCGGTTGTGCAAACATGCTATAGAAAACCATCCTTTGTTTCTCCTCCTAGAACTCATAGTACTTTAGTTAAAGTCCTACTAGTATCATTGTCATTGGATCTAAAAACACAAACCTTTTAAACATGAGGATAGAGGAGTGAGCTGGAGGGTGGAGGTCAGGGAGAGGCTCCTTTCTCAGTAGTTTTAACTATACACATCAAGATTCTTGGAGGTTGTGGTGCTTAAATTTTGGAAGGAAATGCTATTGTGTTCTTCTCCTTCATGATGATGATTTGAAGCATTAACTGTAGAGGTCTTTCACCCTGGAAAATATCCCTAAGGGTTTTTCAAAGAAAACCGGCTTACAAAAGCCAGGAGTTCTTTTTTTTTTTTTTTTACCATCTCTCTACCCATAATGCAGAAAGTTCTCACGTTTGGTTTGCAAATTGCATTTGCTGAATTTCTGTGGCAGCCTGTCAGGCAAAGAAAGAAGGGGTTTTGTAAACTGAGATTAACTAAATAGTGTGGTCTAATCCTGCCTAGTTTGTGTTTATGCATGCTTCACTGTGGGATTTACAGCCTTAGCTCATGGAAAGAGAATAAACGTAGTGAACACAAAGAATCCAGGCTTCGTGTTACTGAAATCAGAATCAGGTTCAGGTGGGAATCCATTGGCAGATTTATCTGAAAACAAGATATAGAAATAGAGAACAGTAGAAAAATCAAACTTTCTCTTAGCTTTTGTGAAGACCCATTAAAAATTTTCTCAAAAAAGAGGAACATCCTTGCATATACGCTCACTGTAAGAACGGAGACACCGACACATTTCTTTTGACAGAAAGCATCTCAGCCTTGTTCTTTCCCTCCAATGGATTCTTCCCGTTCTGACCCTAAGTTCCTGCCACCAGAAGCACCACCCCTGTGTTAGAAGTCTATTTTTTTCTTCTGCCATGCATCTGGAAGATTCTTGTACTTATAACCCATCAGGCTTGTCAATGAGGAGATGGCAGTAATTGACAGAGGGCAGTAACTGTGTCCTGAAAGGTTAAGAGTAGAATGTAAGCTATGTCTAAAATGTTCCCACCAAGTCTATTCTGCCTTATTAAGTTGTTTCAAAGACTGCATTCATTCTTCTCCACTCCAGATCAAGTTGACTGATAAGGAGCTTTTATTATTTCTTCTCACCTGGACAAGAAAGGGTCTACTTGTTAAGAGAGGCCCTTTTGTTAGAGTGGTATATGTCCTTTGTGTTCATGTTTTCTTTGGTCCTTCATTGCCTCCTGGATTTTATGAGCTTTCACCTTGGGAGAGCCGAGGGCAGCTGGGGAGCAGGACTGATACCTCTAATCACACAAAAGTGATAGGATATGACACTCAGAGGAAAGAAGTCCAAGTAAGAAAAACCCGAGAATCTGTGGTCTTATCACATCCCAATCTCATAAATGATCTTGTCAGTGATATAATAAGGCCAATTTATGTGGAAGGAAAGCAACAGAAGCAGGTCTGCTTTGTTTAATGTAGTGAAAATAGTAGATTAAAAAAATCTGAGGAACTTACAGAAATCTTATGGATTTGGGCCATTAGAAATTGCACCGTTAAACTTCTATAATGGGAAACACTATGTAGCCTTTAAAATGTGTGGTGAGCAGACATTTAGCACTATGGGAAAATGTTCCCATTCTATGATTAAGAAAAAAATATAAATTAGAAAACAGTTTGCCAACTCTGAATGAAATATGGCAGACTGAGTAATTCATTTATCTTTGTTCCAACCTGAAATCCCATTCAACTTACAACGAAGTTTTTTCTAAGGCATAAATCCAAAAAGACAAAGCAAAACAACTAGGTAGAGATGTCAACAAATGCTGGGAGCTGTAAAGTAGACACAGGAGCAATACCTGGCCCAGTAGAACAGCGGGGGTAGAAACTCAAGTGACTACAGAGAAGGGTGGCCAGGATCATCCAATTTTGAGGTGTATTAAATTAAATACATGTGATGTTAATAGAGATGGATGGATTGATTGATAGATGTATGTGTGTTTGGGGTGTCAAGAAAACACAATTCAAAATAGTTTATATGGTAAACTTCAAAATTTTTGGCTGGTGTATTCCATAAAATAATTTGAAAAATTATGTATCCTCTTACATTTTTAAGTTGACATTTAAAATTTTTTATCACAAGTTTCTGGTAGCAAAGTAAATAATAGACAATATTATAAGTATTTATATTATTTTAAAAAATTTTGTCCCACTTTTGACTGTATGCAATGGAATTTTTTTTTTATTAACATGTAATATATTATTTGTTTCAGGGGTACAGGTCTGTGATTCATCAGTCTTATGCAATTCACAGAGCTCACCATAGCACATATCCTCCCCAATGTCCATCACCCTATTCAATGGAATTTTAATACCATTTTATTATATAGATAGATAGATAGATAATTTTATAGCCACCGTCATCCATTTTAAAGCTGCATTAACAAGGTCTTCCTTAATAATTACTCTTTTTCTCCCTTGAATTTGTATTTCCATTATGCCTCCTTCACAGCTATTGCAATGAATGTAATACTTTAATGCTTGAAAATCTTTTACTGATCTTCTATCATACTTATTTGCAGCAAAAATATATTAAACATTTTAAATTTTAAAATTAATTATCTGGTAGCACAAAACAGCTCTAAGTAATCAAAATATCTTCTAGGTGAGTTTCAAGTCAAATACTATTACTACATAATTAGTCAAAATATCATAAAGTTTTAAATTATTATAAAATTTGATAATTATTAAACATAAAAAGTAAAATTTTATTGTAAATGCAGTTCTAAGATAGATAAGTGAGAGATTGGTTTTGGTGCAATTAAAGGAGGCTTCTTGATTACACCTTGGGCAATGAACCTTAGTAATATTTGGAACTGATGAGTGAATGGTAAATCACTCCTTTGCAAAGTAGAAATGAAGTGATTTTAAAAGAGGAGGTAGATGGGGTGCCTGGGTGGCTCAGTCAGTTAAGCATGCCTTTGGCTCAGGTTGTGATCCTGGGGCCCTGGGATCGAGACCCGCCTAGGGCTCCCTGATCAGTTGGAAGTCTGCTTCTCCCTTCCCCCCCACCTCATTCTCATTCTCTCTCTCTCTCAAATAAATAAATAAATCCATTAAAAAAATAAATAAAATAAAAGAGGAGGTAGAAAAGGAGAACCACCACATCATTGTCATTTCATGTGGCGTTTAAAGGCCAATCAACTTTAGGAAATTGTATCAGAGAAGCTGAAAACTCAGAAATTGATTTCTTTAAAGTTAGCCATGCCCATTTACCCCATGGAAAGCCCATGACCCTCCAGGCTACTGGCAACTAGTCTGAAAACCACTGGTTTAAATAATCAGATAATTTATCCCACTGAACAAAAAGAGCAAAGATAAACTGTTTCCAGGATGGTTAATTCAGCAACCCAATAATGTCATCAAGGATTCAAGTTATCTCTAGCTTCCTGCTCTCAAGTTAGCATCCCCCCTGGCTGCAAGATGAGAACTGTCCTTGCAGGGCGCACACAGATAGAGAATGTTCCAAAAAAGAAAGAAGCCATTTCTTCCTTAGCAAAAGGAACCCTTTCCCTGAGGTGCCAAGCCAACTTCCCTTAGTATCTCCTTGGTCAGAGTTCCATTACATACCTAAGCCGATCACTAGCAAGGGAAACAACCATGATTGGCTTAGATGATCAAGATTTACTAGTGGGGCTGATGATAGGGTCAGTCCCTCCCTCCAAAGCACATGGCCATGGAGGTGGGGGAGGATATCTGAATATACTTGAGATTCTGAAGGAAGAATAAAGGTAGTTGGGGATGTACACTGGACAAAAAATCACAGTGTCTCCAGAAATACACATCTCTAAAGCTTAGAAGGAGAAACACCAGAAAGTTTACATCCATGAGTGGCTTTTACATTCTTTCTTGTGCTTATTTCTCTTAAAATTTTTTTTTAATTTGTAACAAGAAATAAAAGATGATAAAAATTTTGCCAAAATATTTGATATATGAGATTACCATGACAATATTTGAATACAAGCAAAACAGCAATCTATATGTGACCATTTTTACAGGGCAAGAGAAGATGATATTTGTATTTTTTTCCTCTCCCCTTCATCATGATTTAAATAAAATTTTACTAACCATTTAAAGAAACTTGTTTCTATTAAAAATAAAAACATGAATTTTTAAGGGAGAAAGAGACTTTTCCAGAAGCCAGATGAGGTTTTGTGTAGCTTGAATAAATTAGGAGATAATTAGTTTTCACTAAGAGTTTTTAAATATCACATGTGAACAGGTAAATTAGGGTCACTGCCCTATGCCTGTGATCAAACACTTTCCAATAACTAAGTTTATGCAGACCTGGTACAAAGTATATATCTATCTTTTTCAAGGAAAACAAATAACTTTGTTAATATTGATTCACAGAGCTGGAAACGACTGTGAAAACTCACCTGGTCCACACCCCACCAACGTTCAGGTCTAAATAAGTCCAGAGAAATAACAAATAACTGAGTTTTTAAAGTTTTCTGGAGCATATTCCAAAGTTTGGTGGTCCATCCTACATTCTAAAATCCCTACAATCTCTGTTAACATATCTGTGAATCAGTGAATATTAGGGCTTGAAATGAATAAGGTAAGGTCTCAGGGAGCATGCAAGAGGAACCAACTGTACATGAAAATAATTGCCATACAAATGATCAGTGATGTGTACCATCAGTGAGATGGTAAGAAGCACAAAGGAGAGAGTTAGCACTTGATATAAAGAGCTAGGGAAGGTTTGGGTCCTAATGTTCCCACTATCTAATGTCAGGCATCAAAGCAAACAGACACTAAAACCAGCTATTCTTAAAAAACAAACAAACAAACAAAAACAACAAAAAAAAAACAGCTATCCTTTACAGAGTGTATACGCTATGCCAAGCATCATATTTTAGGTACATAAACTCATCTGATGCTCCCCCACCCCAAACCCTGAGGTGATGAAACTGAAGCAAAGAAAAGGTTGGGAGCACTGGGTGGCTCAGTCAGTTAACTGACTCTTGATTTCAGCTCAGGTCATGATCTCAGGGTTGTGAGATCCAGCCCTGCATTGGGCTCTGCACTCAGCACAGAGTCCGCTTGTCTTTCTCCCTGTGCTCCTTACCCCCCACCCTAGTCTTTTTCTCTCTCTCTCCCTCAAATACATAAATAAAATCTAAGGAAGAAGAGAGAAAGAAAGAAAGATAGAAAGAAAGAAAGAAAGAAAGGAAGGAAGGAAGGAAGGAAGGAAGGAAGGAAGGAAGGAAGGAAGGAAGGAAGGAAGAAAGAAAGAAAGAAAGAAAGAAAGAAAGAAAGAAAGAAAGAAAGATAGAAAGAAAGAAAGAAAGAAAGAAAGAAAGAAAGAAAGAAAGAAAGA